>NC_134876.1:72139217-72146717 GCF_041734735.1 Babylonia areolata | reverse complement strand
TTGTAATCTTTATATTTGTGTTTTCTTCAATCTTTTTGTTCATGATTATTATTTATAACTTATTATGTGGTGATCAGATTCCCCTTCTAACAAGAGGCCAATCCTAAGTGAATATCACACACACACACACACACACACACACACACACACACACACACACACACACACACACGTACGCATGTAGCCTATATACGTTATACACACACGCGCGCGCACACACGTACGCATGTAGCCTATATACGTTTCTCTTGTATCCTTCCGCCTTATGTCAGCTTTTACTCACCCCGATTGTTTATGGAAAAATGACTGTCACGTGTCAATTTGTCATTCAAACAGCTGATTTCGGTCACATGAAAAGTTGTTTTTGCTATTGTTTTTTGTTGTTGTTGTTGTTTGTTTCTTTTTCACAAAACCGTGATAACGACTGTGCTTTTTACACTGACGAACCATCCACACTTGTCACATAACAGTGACGAAAAAGGCTAAAGAAACCTTGATAGTGTTGTTTAGTTACTGTTGTGTTAAATTGTAATTTCATTCGTTCGTTCAGTTTGCTCGCTTGTTTGTTTTATATGAATTGTATCTTTGTTTCTTTCTTCCCGTTATTGGTCAGTATTGTTGTTATCCTCTGTAGTTTGGATGTCATAGTTGTTTTGACGATGATGATAATGTTGGTGGAAGTCTTCTTCTTCAGTCTTCTTCTTCACAATCTATGAGTGTGTGTGTGTGTGTGTGTGTGTGTGTGTGTGTGTGTGTGTGTGTGTGTGTGTGTATCTGTATGTGTGTGCGTGTGCGTGTGCGTGTGTGTATGAGCCAGTGTATAGTTACAGATACTAGTAGATAGGCAGACCAGAATACATGAATTGTGAATATGAATTTGATACAAAATCAATTGTGCACATTACGGAAACTAAGTAGCGCGAAGGTGTGCATCGATCGGGAATATCAGTCCAGAAGAGAGAGCTGAGGGTGCGGGTCCAGGGAGGGCGGCCGGTGGGACTGAGTCACGGCCGGTGGGAGAGACAAACAACTTGAACAGACGCAGCAGACTGGACTGGATTGATTGTTTGCCCACATGGTGTTCACAGTGAAGCATGAAAGCACTCAAGTTATCAACCCGGCGTTATCACGTTTCGTTCCTCATCGCGTGTAGCACGTCGATCGTTACTCACCGGCCTCCATTCCCATTTTAGTTTTGAGAACTGATTTTTTTTTTTTTTTTTTTTTCCAGTTTTTTTTTTTTCCAGTTTTTTTTTTGTTTGTTTTTTTGTTATTTTTTTTGTTTTTCTTTTTTAGTAAACCACGATATCTTGATTAATGATGACGATGATGATGATGATGGTGATAATGATGATTTCTTTTTTCTTTTTCTTCTTTTTTTTTTCTTTTTTTTTTGCGTTGAGTATTAAGCAAAGACTACACATGACTTCCGAAACGCTAATTGTACATCACTCAGGTTAACTAGTTCAAGTAGGGATGAGTCGTGAGACAGTCACTGAAAGAAAATCGCAAGTCAGTTATAAATACATGTCGTCCCCTACAGAAAAAGCTACAGATAAACTATAGACCGGAATGGAATCAGGGGTGGGGATGGGCGAGGGATCTACTTTGGAAAGACGGAGGTAACCAGGCTTTGAAGGAACTGGATGTTGCAGAGATCAGTCCGACGACGGAGTCGAACGAAGAGGGAGTACGTCCCAAGGGACAGAGAAAAAGCAGCGGCCGATAGTGAACTGCTTGAATATGGGAGCGCTGAAACATATTGCATTGTTTTCTTAATATTTATCCCACAAAATTCATTCCATAAAGCAAACACAGTCAAAATAATATATTTAGTTCATTCACTCTTGCCACGTCCACTCGTCTCACCGCAAAGTTTCGAATACATTCCCTTTGCAGAAGTGCGTTTCAACGCATGCGCGGCTGCTATGCGGAAATAGAGAAAATAGAAACAACGCATTGGGTATTCTTTTATTTTGTGGCATTTCTCCGCTTCTGGAGACCATAAATTGGAGTGTTGTCTGGTGAAGAAGGTAAATTTCACACGTACATACCGTTAGTGTTTCATTTTCATGATTTCTATAAGCGATCTGATCATTTGAACCGGCCCTTGGTGCTTGACAACCTTCTGCTGGGGTTGTTATGGAAGGTTGACCGCAAAGGGTTACTGACCACAATATTACTTTTTATACATATTGACAGATCACTTCAGTGCCAAAATACAGTTGATATTGTTCTGATCATTTAATTCAGGGTAAGCTTACAACATTGCTAGTTGTGTGCGTTTTGTGAGTGTTTTGTGTCGCTACATACATGGCCATGCTTTTTAAAAGCTGCCTTCCTAGTGAGGCTGACGTATCCGGCTGAACGTATTTTGATACTTTTGTTTATTTTTGAAATACTGCTAATTGATCTGGCAGTGTTGAAAGCCTGCGTCAGCAAGTTAAACAATAACATCACTTTTTTCCCCCCTTCTTTCTTACATTATGTTTTAAGTTACATACACTGAATACAGCTTCTCTAAGATGTGTAAAAATACTAAAATACAGTTTAATTACACATACTAAATACTAAAATACAGATTATCATTATGTGATTGTGATGTATAGTATTATGTATATTGTGATGTATAGTATTATGTATATACTGTCTCTGTTTCCCAAGATCTGCTGGACCAAGACACTTTTAGTTAAGGTCTGAAATTTGTAAAAATCCTAGATGCATCATAGTGTGATATTGATAAATGTGTTTTCTGTATTTATACTTTTAAAGAAAAAAAAAGGTACTGCATTCATGTATATATAACTATTAGTCTGTTTTCAGATTGTATAAAACTTCTATTGGACATGATCAATCAAAAATGAGGAAGAAGATGGCAAAGTTATGCAATGTTTTGCTGATTTATAATGTACAAATTAGTACCTTTTTATTCCATGGAAGTTTACAAACTCTGGAATATAAATGTGGAAATATTTTCAGTTTTGGTACAGACCTTTCAGATTAATTTTTAAAATGTGAAAAGGTTGGTGCAAAGTCTGTAAACTTTAAGTTCAGCCTTTGGGCAATGTTTAAAAATATGACTAGACATTTAAACTTGAACTATTTCAAGTATTTAATCACCATGTTAGTTTATGTTTAACTTTGAACCAAATAGCCTATAGAGATTTGAAGCAGATACTCTGCTGGAGAGTTCTAGAGCCATCTTGGATCTTGTGCATGTGCATCTAACATTTACTGCTGGAGAGTTCTACGGCCATCTTGGATCTTGTGCGTGTGCATCTAACATTTACTCGAAATCACAAGCAATGCCTAAGGTGATTGACCTGGGGCTGTTAGGCAAAAGCAGCAAACATGTGCTGTCCTCCATTTTTTCAGTTCATAGCCTCTGTTGCTACAACCAAACTCTGTACAATGAAGTGCTGTTGTATGCACAATAAGAACAAAACAAAATATGAATCAAAAAGTCGAAAAAGGAGGGCTGCTGTTCTGCATGTTCTGCCTGTCTCGATCGCCTTAGTTGCTCACAACATTGGAGAGCCAATCAACTTCAAGAGCACAGATCATGTGATGGGCTTCTTTTAGTCATGTTAGCATGGAATTCTCCATTTTGAACAGTATCATCTTCTGAATTACAGACTTTTGTATGTGTGTTTGTGACTGTGACAGTGTGAGTACTTTATGTTTATCATATGCACATGTATTTTGTGTGTGCAACCATGTGTTTTCATATATGTTTGTAATGTACATACAGGTAGAGCAGTCTGTTTATTTTAGAATTTGTTCATCTCTCATGATTAACACATTTGTGACAAAATATGTATTCTATCAGTGATGTGCATAGCCAGTGTACTAGTCAGTTTGTTTTAGTCAGTGGTTTAAGTTGCAAAACTTAGTTTTGCTTTAACTGTCTAACTCAAAAGTGTACAGACATTTGGCAGCAATAGAGTACCCTTGTTTGTATTGTTTTTGTTTTAGAAACTGAATACTTTTACATGCAATGTCTCTAAAGTGACCTTTGTCAAATAAGGAGTTTCTATGTCTGCTAGATCTTGACAATTCTGCCAGCTGGGATCCTGATTCATGACACTTATTCACCCAAAGAAATGAAAATAGCAGTAGTAGTGACGATGAAGATGGATGTAGAAACTGTGTCAGTGCCAGATTTTGCTGTTGTTCAGAGCATAAGTCAGCAATCTGAACGGGGTAGGGTCAGGGGTGTTTGACACCTACATAACTTGTACTCATAATTATTCCCATTTTCCAAGATTTGTATACTAAACTTTTGAATAAGACAGCAAAATTTGGCATCCTATTTTCATCAAGTACCCAAAATTTGATGATGATTGGGCTCCATTCAGGTCTGCAGGGCAGGTGGGGTTTGTGTGTGTGTGTGGGTTTTTTTGGTTGTTGTTTTTGATAACTAGTAGTTTTCTTGCAGTTATTGGTGGCAGGCTCAGGCTGGCAGACAGATAAAGTTGGAGCAATGGTAGTCACAATAGTGTGAAATATAATACCTGTTTACTTTAAGTACTTTGCTTTGAATTGTGTTTCAGGTATCAGCAGCACAATGGATCCAGCAACATCATATGACAGACAGGTGTCTCGGAACACCACTGCCTCATCAAAAAGTCAGAGCAAGGCTCGCAGGCTGAGCAAGTATGTATTGAATATATGATTTAGATATTTTATAGTTTTTAATGGAGTACTTTTGTTCTTTTTTGTTTCACTATAGATATGGAATGGCTGTGTGGTCAAGAAATTGAGAATCATGTGAAGGAGAATCTGAAAGTTTGTGTTGTGTCTTTTTTTTCAGTCTGCTACTCCCACCACACTCCCAACCTTCCCAGCCTCTTATAATTTCTTTCACCCCTCCTCCCCTGAGTCATTTCACCTGAACAGCAATTTTCAGTCAAGGCATTCGGTTTGTTCATGAATGCACTCTGAAGACGTGAAAGAAGATAAAGGGATTTAAATACTGATACAAAATATAGAAGATGTAAATACTTGTACGGTCAGTTTGGGTGTGTAATTGTTTGGGTTTTTTCATGTTTGTTTTAATATCATTGTTATCAGCTGATTTAAGTGGTTTGATAGTATTGAATTATAAATCATTTGAATGGCTTAGGATAAATGATCATACACTTCAAGCTTTATTGAAGGTACAGCATTGGAGTGATGGTGTACAGTTGAGGGGCGAGTTGAAAAGTGATGCACATTCTACAGGGAAATGTTTTTGAGTTTTTGGTTATCATTTCTTTTCACAGGTCAGTCATGAAGGGCATGGCAGGCTGGCTGGGTGTGGAGAACACAGAGAAGCATGAGAAGCAGGCCCAGCGATGGGACAATCGGCGCCGTCGCTACGCTGGCTCTATCGGGCAGCTCAAAGACAAGTATGTCAAGCCTCCGGAAGGCCTGGATGAGCTGGACACGGCACCGTCCATCCGCGATCCCCTCCGGAAACCCTCCGGCCGGTCAAACCTGAGCATGGATCGTTCGGGAATGTTACGCAGGAGTGGCCGGAAATCCTCTGTGGCTCACATGACACTGAAGGGAATCGGGAACCTTGTGGTCAGTCAGTTTGGTCTTATGCTGTGCTTCGGTGTATGTCCTGTGTGTCTGGTTGCTAGAGTTTACATTATGGAATCATATCCAGTCTTTTAGCACACATTTTCTTCTCTTTTTTCCTTCAGAAATTATATCATATTGAATGCAAACCTAAATGATTTCTTTGTTATAGCATACATTTCGGTGATAGTTTATTTTCTTGTCAATTTTTGCATCATTGGACATAAAACATAAATAATCATTTTCATGTTATAGTTATGGTTTAACTTTTTGTGAATAGTTATGTATATATATTATCATTAAATATAAAGCTTTGTCATAGGTTTCATGTTTAAAGTATTCCAGTGTGATTGAAACACATCTCTTCTTGTGTGTTGCTTGTTTGTAACTGTTTTGAACATTCAGTGTACTATATGTCTGTGCAGTGGCAGTGTTTGTCAATGTGTGTGTCATTACTGTTAATAGTGTTTTTGTAAGTAAAAGTGACAGCACCAGAGTAAGCCAGAATTAGTGTTGATAGTACAAGGATTTATTTTTTATCAAGATATTAATTAGTGACACTGTCAGGATTTGCCTGCACAGGGCGTCAGGAACAAGCTTCGCCGACAAACCCACAAGGGGAGTCAGGGCGCTGAGGACCAGAGCACTGCTGCTGCTTCCTTGGTAAGCCAGGAAACACTGAGTGTTGCAATGTGTGTGTGTGTGTGTGTGTGTGTGTGTGTGTGTATTTGTGTGTGTGTGTGTGTGTGTGTGTTGCAAATGTGAATGTGTGCAGTCTACCTGCTTGCAAAAGACTCTTGTCTATTTTTCATGACATTTTCAAGATCGTCACTCAACTGTATTTTCTGCTCATGACATTGTTTTCTTCCTGAAAGTATCTTGCTACCCCCAGATGAATGATCTGTGTGCTTTGTCCATAAATTGTCAGTTGAAAAAGCAAAATGCTGAATGTTAGGTTTAAGAATGTGACAGGGAAGGAGCCAAAGAGAACAAAGACACAACAAACGAGTACAGAAACTGATGCTTGTCAAAACCAAACAGAACTTGCAGTCACTGTTAACTAGCACTTCCCATCACATATGGCACACAGATAAATATTGAAAGGTAAGGAGAAAGTAACCAAGAAACTGACACAAAGAAAGAAAGAAAATAAAACCAGTGTATTAACTGACCAGTTCATAGCAGGGAGTGTTCATACATTGGTCCTGTCACATACAATAAATGTCCCTACCAAATTCTTCATGCTAGAAGAAAATCAGTGCTTATATCTGGCCTCAAAAACACATCTGTAAAAATCTGCTTTCATGGATGGCTAGATGTTGGCATGTGATGTGGTGTGTGTGTGTGTGTGAGTGTGTGTGCGCTTTGTCATTGACACATTCCATTTGATTAGTTTGTAATTCTTGATTATAGTGCCCTGTATTGTCAATTTTTGTTACCTCCCCCCCCCCCTTTTTATGTTAACTGTTAGTGCTCTGGGCCCCTGTGTTAAGGAGATAGAGCTCATTATAAATACCAATTATTATTATTATTATTATTATCATTATTGTTACACTACTGTTTTGATCCAGCATGGGGAGGAGTTCAGCCTGGTCGATGATGTGTTCTATGATGACCCCAACGTGGGTCCTGATCTCGCCAGACTGGATCGCGCCAGACCTGCTGGTGGTGTCAATGATGAGTGAGTGCAACTTTCTTGTCACTGAAAATTGAACTGTGATATGTTTTGGAGGGGAAAAAAGTGATATATTACTTTAATGGGTTTTTGTTGTTGTTGTTTATGTGTGTTTTTGTGTTTTTGCGGCAGAGTCTTCTAGTGAAGCATTTAAAACATTGACAGCCCTAGATTGAGGACAGAAAAAATGATGGGGTTGTTCATACTTTGGTACAGCCCCTGATAGTAGGTTGCCTGGCATTTGACCACGTTTCAGTCCC
>NC_134876.1:72016717-72134217 GCF_041734735.1 Babylonia areolata | reverse complement strand
TGCCCTACCAGCCGCCTTGGCGAAGTGGTTAGCGTCGCGGACTGACGGCTGGGAGGACGCGGGTTCGAATCCCAGCGGAGGTGGGTTTTTCGGCCCGTGGCCGGCTCCTACCCAGAGTTGAGTGTGCTGTGGGCTTAAATCGGGAGACTGGGACCACACAGTCGAGTGTCATCCACTTCAAGGATGCGTCTTTGGGTGTGTTGCTCTAATTACCTGACCAACACTGCAAGTGTCTGTATCTCTCGGGCCTGGTTAACGCCGGGATATCATTATGACAGGAAGCGTAGAGTACAGCCTTGTCACGCAGTCCCAAACCAAAATGGACCTCCATAGCAACATCGTCATCATCATCGTCATCCTCCTCCCCCTTCATCGTCATCAATATAAACAAAATAGTCTCAAAGTCTGTGACCTTTCATGCCCTGCTCTCATGGTGACCTCAGTTTCGATACCCCTCCACTTCCGTGCTTTGGGTGAGTCCTGTCAATGTCGTCAGTGTCGGCAGATTCATGGGGGGGCTGTTGTTTGAGGGACGTGGTGGCGGTCTCCACTCTGGGAGAGACGCTCGCTCAGTCTGGCTCCGCGACTAAGCCATTATTGTCGTTAGTAGGGGGCTTAGTAGGTGGTGTCCTAAGTATATTAAAACAGAACAGGCACCACTGAACACCACTGAAGTGACTCAGCAGCAGTGCAGGGTCTCCTCTGGTGTGTGGCCTCCAGGCGACCTAACATCGATGGTTCCCTGTGGACTGCCGACGCTGGGACTGCGACGGACGAACCCGGGTGTGGCCGTGTATGGGGGAATCTAAATGAGCGGCTTGGGAGTAATGCCACTGAAACGGCGCAGATGATGGGGCAGCAAAACAAAAAAACAAAAACAAAAAAAAAGTACGGATGCCCTCGGAAATTTATTTCCTTGGTCAGCCAATTCCATGAAGGCATGCAGGCTCGAGTCCAGGACAATGGCGAAACATCTGCTCCTTTTGCTGTCACAAATGGTGTCAAGCAAGGCTGCGTCCTGGCTCCAACGCTGTTCAGCCTCATGTTCTCTGCAATGCTTACTGATGCCTTCAGAGATGGCGATGTTGGAATCGACCTAAAGTATCGAACAGATGGCAAGCTAACTTGATGGCAATTAATAAACTTGATAATCATCAAAATATAACTTGCCTGAGGCAATGACACCGGTAGCCTGCTGTACTGTTGTGTTCTCCGTGAGAGCCGGATGCGATGTGCCAGCCAACTACAGAAGCAGTGAGGTAGCCTATGTGTCATCAGTCATGTACGCACAATCACTTCGTTCCACGTAGTACAAAGGGATTATTGGTTTGTTCCCTTCTTTTGCGAGTATGGGTCTGAGAGACCCACGAATTACGAATAAGGGTACTTAGTGTTTTCTCTTCTTTGGGGAGTATGGGTCTGTAAGACCCACAACGTAGGAATGCAGGTAAAAATTTTCACAATTACGTAACTGATTAACTAATCAGTTAAAGTGTACATTAATTTACTAAAATGATGCATATGTTGTGACAACAAAAGTCATGAAATTTCAAATTAATCGGACACCAAATATATTTTAAAGGCATTTTTTAAGGCAAAAATGGGTCTGTCAGACCCACAAAGTACGGTGAAGGTTAAAGATATACAGATGGTTATGTAGTCAGAACTTGTGTTCTTTTCACCAAGTGAAATATTGAAAATGTCATTATCTTATTTGCGATACAATGATGCTCCTCCTGGTTGCTGTGTAAATGTGATATTGTCAGTGGACAGAATTTTCATCACTTGCGTTGAATTTCAAGTGTTGGTGAATATCTTACTGTCCAGTTTGACTCATGCCATTTTTACACACCTTTTTAGTAAATTGAATACACATCTACACACACCATAACTTTTTTTTTATCCATGTTTTGATTTTAAACGTTTGTTCATTATTTGCAGTTTGAAGTTTTTTGTTTTTTTCTTGTTATTTTCCCTCTCTTTCTCATGTTAGCCTTCATGCGCTTTTGTATGCCATTATGCACTATTGTATATGTAATGTTTCATGTGAGGTCCATAGAGCCCATTATACGAGGAGTTTTCACCAAAAAGTAGTATGTATTATTATTATTATTGTTTTAAATTTTTTTATTACACTGACTTTCCCTGTTTGCACCTGTTTGGGGAGTTTGCGCCATATGAGGACAGTATGATAGATATTATTATAATTATTAGCATTATCATTGTTATTATACTGACTTTCCCTTTCAATCCAACATCACCATCTCACTCTTCAAGGTTGCTACGACCAGCGCCAGCTCCAGGCTGGCGGCGGCGCCCTCCACAGGCCCTACCTGACACCCCTGGCACAGACGTGGTAGACCAGCCTGACTTTGGCATGGCCCGCATCAAGCAGAAGGTGCTGGACTCTGCCATGCGGCGCGACAAGCGGGTGATGGGGGTGGGGGTGGTGGGCCGTTTCTTCCGCCGCAGCATCCACAGCCAGGTGTTCACCAAGGACGTTAAACAGCAGCTGGATGACATGGATGATCACAGGTGAGGGGCAGGGGGGCAGAGAGGGATTGGGGGGTTGGGGGGGTCTTAATTATGGGTGTTTTGGAAGGTGGTCTTATCTCCCAGTACAGTGGATTTGAATCCTCATTTCAACCGGAAAATCAAACTGAGCATGTGGTCATTTGTGTGAGACAATTAACTGAGATCCCATTTACAGCATGCACTTTGGGCTCTAAAAGAGAACCTATGGCAACATAAGTGTTGTCCTCTGGCAAAAATCTGTAAAAGAAATCCACTCTGATAGTTACTCAAATACATATGCTTGCACCCAAGGCCTGATTAAGCAAGTTGGGTTATAAAGACACATAGAGGGGAAAGAAAGAGAGGTTGAGATGGGGTAAAGGAAATATAGTGAATGCATGTTCATTGATTCAGTAAACACACCAAGTTTTATATCAGTCAATTGTGAATAGACATCAAACTTTAAAAAGAATAAAAGGCTGATGAGTAGAGATTATTTTTTGTAACTGTTGAAGAACTGATAATTTCTTGTAACAATTGATGAAAAGGACACACCCTGTGACTGTGTAACCAGAAACTTATTGTAACTGTTTGAATGGGCACTTCCGTGTAGCAGTAATTGATGATTGTGTCGCAGACCGTATTTCACATACTGGGCGACGTTTGTGCAAGTCGTGGTCTTCATTGTGGCCATAGCAGTGTACGGAACAGCTCCATTTGGCGTTGGGAAACACACAGAGCAGAAGATGGTGAGCATCAAATTTTGTTTTGAATCTCTGATGTGCACATATGTATATTATGCTTATATTCATGAAAATATCGTTGAATTTTTTTGTGGGGTTTTAAAAATTGATATATTCAGTTTCAGTTTTAAGTCTGCATGTATATGTGATTTTTTTTATTTTTTTCTGAATGCATGCAATGAAAAAGCAGTTATTACTATTGGTGTATTTGCGAGTCAGAGCATACGTAAGATCAATCCATTCAGAAATATTGATTATTCAAGTAACTAATAACTGAATGTGTGTTGATTATAGGCAAATGCAAGTTCAGTCTGTTTGACTTTCTTTTCTTTTTACATAATGAATTCAAATCTGTTGGATGCACACACACTCACACAAACCCCCTCACCCCACCTTCCTACACCCCCCTCCCTCTCAACCCCCCCCCCCCCCAAACACACACACACACACACATACTGTGCTTTATTTCTATAAACTGAGCCACTAGACATAGCTCAGGTTTCAGAGGTTTCAGAGAAGATGAGTATTGTACATAGCATTAAATCACACACACACACACACACATATATATATATATATATATATATATATATACACACATACATTATGTATACATTATGTATGTATGTATACATTATAACTGGTGATTTGTATTGTGTTGTATCTCAGTAGTTTATCAGTTCATTTGTAGGCTTTTGTATTAATTTTAGCTGTTTCGTTGTACTTATTATGGCAGTCCATGATCTTTTTCCATTTTTGTTTCAATCACAGGTGCGTTTGTCCAACTTGGCCCGAGAAGTGAAATCATACACTGAGCAAGAAAACATTTGGTTTGGCCCTCGTCAGGTAAGGAAAACAGGAGCAAGCGTGTGGGTGTGTGTGTTTGTGTGAGTATTTATGTGTGGGGGGCTTGTGGATGTGGGTGTTTGTGTGCACCTGTTTGTACATGCATGTGCAAAGAGAGAGTGGTGTGATGCATGAATGACAGTTGATAGTTCATCCAGTGACTGCATTTGTGGTTTGTTTTTATGTGAGAGACATAAAGAATGACAAGACACTCAATACTTTATCTGAAAAAAAAAAAATTTTTGCTTCCATGTGCTTACACATGGATGCTTTGGTGCTGATGACAGATGGACCTGATACACCTGGGAGCCAAGTACTCCCCTTGCATGAGGGTGGACCTGAACCTTCAGGAATCCATGGACTTGGACAGAGAAGAGGAGAAAGACTCGGCTTGCTGCGTGCGCAATGATGGGTCAGGATGCGTCCAGCGTGTCAAGTCGCAGTGTGTAAGTGCCATTGCTGCTTCTAGGTGTGTTCATGTGTGAATGTTGGTGTTGCTGCCCACGATTAATCTGTTAATTATTTGTGCTTATACTTATGTTGTGCCTGTGTTATGGGGGATTTGTAAGTTGTGAGTTCTTTATCAATGCGGAAGAAATGGGAGATTGGAAGTTGTGTTTGTTACCAGGGTTCTTTATCAATGCGGAAGAAATGGGAGATTGGAAGTTGTGTTTGTTACCAGGGTTCTTTGTCAGTGTGGAAGAAATGGGAGATTGGATGTTGTGTTTGTTACCAGGGTTCTTTGTCAGTGTGGAAGAAATGGGAGATTGGATGTTGTGTTTGTTACCAGGGTTCTTTGTCAGTGTGGAAGAAATGGAAGATTGGAAGTTGTGTTTGTTACCAGGGTTCTTTGTCAGTGTGGAAGAAATGGGAGATTGGATGTTGTGTTTGTTACCAGGGTTCTTTGTCAGTGTGGAAGAAATGGGATGTTGGAAGTTTTGTGTCTGTTGTCAGGGTTCTTTGTCAACATGGAAGAAACGGGATGTTGGAAGGTGTGTGTTTGTTCCCAGGGTTCTTTGCCAATGTGGAAGAAATGGGATGTTGGAAGTTTTGTGTCTGTTTCTAGGGTTCTTTGTCAACGTGGAAGAAATGGGATGTTGGAGATCCAGGACCTGGAGACCGACTGTCGGGAAGTGTGTGTGGCCAGGACCCACAGTGAGTGACTGCCACCTCACACGCTTTCTTTGTTTTCTTTTGTTTTGTTTTTTAATCATGTGTGTGTCTGTGTGCATGTGAGTGCCTGAAGAACTTGGGACATTTTGTTTTCTATATTTTGATTAAGAATGATGATGGGGATGTTGAAGATGCTGCCTCAGGGATCCATTTAGGTTGGGGACTACTTGACAAGGTGTGTACTTTGGTAATATATATACATATCTGAGTGTCAACCAGGCTGAGAGATGTACACACCTCTGCAGGAAATTTGAGCAACACAACCAAAGACACTTTTGTGAAATGGTGACCCTCCACTGTCCTTGTCAGATAGAGTTGTTTTGTGAATGTAAGGCATGACACAGTGTTGCTCTGTTGAACTGATCAGATAAGCTGTTGGGTATTTGTTATATCGTGGGTTGGTGGCCGTAGTGAACGTCACGGCCATATTTGAAGTATGAAGATTGCAAGTTGGTGACTCAGTCACACACTGGCCAGATTTTCCCCCCTTCCATTGGACATTAAGTGGGAGTCAGGGTGCTAGCCTCTCAAATGAGAAAATGGATTGAAGTCTGTTCATGGCATGAAATTGGCATGCACACAATGAAATTCAGCAACAAAAAAAACCAACCCGGCAACAAGAGAGTTGTCCCCGGCAAACTTCTGTTGGAAAAGACCTCTTTGATACAGAAACAAATCTATATAAAAAATGAGGTGGGGAGAGTACTTTGATGATAGTATCACACTTTTCCTAAGGTGATTTGCTGTTCTTATTAAAACAAATATCACACATTCCTTGCAGATCTGCAACTTTTGACGAAAAAATACAACACATTTTCTTTCAGTATGGTTTTATTATCATTTTTTGAAGGGTGAACTGGATGAAACAAACCACAGTTTCACTACACATACTTTACCGTGACCCACTAGTGCAGACTCCACCACAGATATAGCAGTTTTGTTACATGTCTTGAGGCTTTGCTAGCTTGCTTGCTTTGGTTTACTTGTGTGTCAGACTGCTCCATTTTGTTGCAGGTACTGCATAACACCAGCGTCATCGGAACCCTTTGACTGGCCTGATTCTATCATTGACTGGCCTGTGAGTGTTCTTTACTTTTCATGTCCGTACTTCTGTGTATACAAGTGCGGGATGTGAGTTTCTTGTTCAGCCTCTTCATGCTGGGTTTTGAACCTTTCAGACTATTTTTGTGTTAAGTGTTTTACAAGTCTTTCTGATCTTTTACTGACTAAAAGCTTGTGTGTGTGTGTGTTGTTGTTGTTGTTGTTGGGTTTTTTTTGTGTGTGTGTGTGTGGTTTTGGTTTTGTGTTGTTAAACTAATCAGGGTGGTTAGAATAATAACAATTGTGGTTGCTGTTGGTTTTTGTTTTTTTTTTATTGAGTTATGTCGCATTTATTTGCGAAATGATTAGTTATTCTGAAAGTGCATAGAAATGACGATTTGATATCTTTGGCTATGCAAACACTTAGAAAATGAAAAGTTTAAACCACAAGTTACAGTCTGAATGATATGTAAACACTGACAACCATCAATATCCAGTCCTCCCTTCTCTGACTCACATGCACAAACACACAGGCGCACACACACACACACACACACACACACACACACACACACTGTAGAATTATTGTTCTTTTTGAATAGTGTTAGAACATTGAATTTTTCTGTTCAGTCCTTATTCAGCTTGGAGTGCATCACCTGTGTGATTTCAGGTGTGTACGGAGACAAGAAAGCCCAACACTACCCAGGGCAGTCGACAGGACCGCCACATGTCCTGCGACATTCTGGGACGTCCCTGTTGCCATGGCATCCAGGGAGAGTGCATGATCACCACACGAGAGCATTGTGATCTCATCCGAGGCAACTTCCATGACGACAAATTTCTGTGTTCACAGGTGTGTAGATTATGTTGGGCAGATACTCGCATTCTTGATTGGAGTACCATGACCATAAAGTAAATACTGTGTGTATTAGACAACATTTATTAGTGTTTCTGACACAATGTTATTTGCTCATAAAAGTTAGGTTTTGTTTTGTGTCACAGACACACACACACACACACACACACACACACACACACACACACACACACACACACACACACACACACACACATTAAACTGTTTGTTTGTTCCCTTCGTACTTCTGATATATTATTGTTATTGAAATCGATGTTGACATGTTCTCTTCGTATTTCTGATATATTATTCTTGAAATGGATGTTAACATGTGAGCATCCACCCCTTCTCACCCCTACACACACACACACACACACACACACACATATATATATATATATATATATATATATATATATATATATGGATAGTGCATTATAATCAGTCACTGTTAAAACTATTTCAAGGGGGTAAAATTTACAAAGTGTATGCATTATGTTTCAGACAAAATGCTTTGAGCAGATTTGTGGCATGATTCCCTTTGCCCACCCAGACAATCCTGACCAGTTCTACCGTCTGTGGACCTCCCTCTTCCTGCATGGAGGGTATGTGTTCAAATCCTTATCAGACACTTTCCATTTCTGGGTGGAGATGTAAAGAATATATGAAGGAGATGTCACGAAGATTAAATGATAAACTGCATTTTTTTTTTTTTACTTATTATTTTCACCCTTTAATAATAGTTGTAAGGTTGAAGTTATCAAATACCACACTGGTAATATGTAAGGTGCCCATATATAAAAGAAATCAAGCAATTAAAATTGAAAAACTGTTTTGTTTTGAACAGCTACAACAACCAATAAAGACAGGGTCAGAAACAGCTGGTCAGTGGTAGTAGTATTATTGAGATATGTTTTAACTGCAGAAGCATAGATGTTTTAAAAAAAAAAAAATTGTATGTGTGATCTTTGGCCCTTGTAAGCTTCTTCTCATATTCAGATTCAGGTTGTGTGTATGAACACTGTTAAACAAATTAACTGTTGCTATTTGCAGGTTGATGCATTTGATTGTGACAGTCATCTTCCAAATGTGGATCATGCGTGACATGGAGAAGCTGATAGGAGCGATTCGCATGGCCATCATTTACATTGGTAGCGGCATTGCTGGCAACTTGGCCAGCTGCACTTTCCTGCCGTACCAAGTGGAGGTGGGTGACAGTACCACATTTTGGCTCGCTCTCTCTCTTTTTGCGGGCTGGGGGTCAATCATGTATTGAAGACAGACACTGATGAAAAAGATTGAATTCACATGGCCCGTATGAGGTCACACAGCTGGGAGAAATAAAAACTCAGTCATGGTTTCTTAGCAACTAAGAGTTAAGATTTTAAAGTCCTAATGTCATGTTTGATGGTTTTCCCATGAAAACGGATACTTATGAATGCCTTAACTGTTTTCTGTATATGTATGTTCAGCAATACATTATTGCTTCATGTAGTTTAGTTTGTTAATTGTTGAAAATCGTGTGTGGTGTATGCGTGCATGTTATTGTGTTATACAGCTTGGTTTAGTTTCCCTTGTGCCAGATAATGGAATACTGATATTGTGTCATGTAGTGGTATCTATCAGGCTCAAAACTTGGTTTATATCAGAGAGTGACATAAACTTACACAGTTGGGCCAACAGCAGAGTGAGAAGTGTTTAATCAATGGTTTTCTCCACTGCAAAAAGAATTCATTTACAGCTTAGTCTTTTTGTGAAGGACTATGACTCTCACACTTCAGGCAAGATTGCACAGGCTCTCAGTACTGCAGCCTTTGAGGCTAATTGGATTTTGGAAACTATTCCAGTGCTGACTGCCCTCTTGGACAAGAGAGTAGGGATGTAACTTGGGCAAGACACTCCCAACTGTAATCTCAAATTCTAGCCCAGATAGTAGGGACAACAGTTGCTTCCACTGTTGTTCTGATGGTTATAGTTGATATGACTGACTATCTTACATACGTCGTGGTGTATATGAAGGATGACCAACCTTGCAATGTGGTGTTCCAGGCGGGTCCATCAGGTGCCCAGTTTGGTGTGCTGTCCTGCCTGCTGGTGGAGGTGCTGCAGAGCTACCAGATGTACCGACGTCCTCACATTGCCATCCTCAAACTCTTCCTGCCCATTCTCGTCCTCTTCATCCTGGGCCTGCTGCCTTGGTTCGACAACTGGGCCCACCTCTTTGGCTTCATCTTCGGCTTCCTCCTCGCCTTCGCCTTGATGCCTTACGTCAGCTTCGGACAGTTTGACCGCCGCCGCAAGATCATCAGCATCATTGTCGCTCTGGGCTCATCTCTGGCGCTGTTCATCATTCTGATCCTCATTTTCTATGTTGCACCACTGACAGACTGTGAGGCTTGTCAGTACTTCAACTGCATCCCTTTTACTGCTGATTTCTGTGAAAACATGCAGGTCAACTTGAAGAAGAACTCCACTTATAGCAAGGCACTTTTGGAATAAGCTGTGAGAGAGGAGTCCCAGTGTGTGAGAAGATCAGGAATGAAGAGATTACAAAAATATGAGATCATGTCAAGCCTGCGCGGTGCAGTGGCACATATGTTGGTGGTCCTCCTGAAGAACACTAAGAAAACTAGAGCAGACAGTTTATGAATACTAACAGCTGGTGGTTTGGGAACTTGATGAGTTAGAAAGAAATATGCACATGTTGTTTTTTTTCCCAAAAACTGATTTTGAGACATGGTTTCTCACAAGTGCCCTTGCTCAGCATTCCTGTGTATAGCAGTTTCTTTTCTGTCCTCAAAATGCCTGAGTGAGTGTGCATATTTGTGCGTACGTTTGTGTGTGTGTGTGTTGTTGTACGTGGAGGGTTGCAGTTCATGAAAAAAATTTCCTGTTTAGCGCTTTTGTGGAGTGTGCTTTTAATTAAATTAATGTGACTCAACTTTGACTGACACACCATCAGTTGAGTCTGTAGTGCCTGCATCTAGCTTAAATATGTCAGAGCTTTTTTGTGCCAAAGAATAGCTGAAGCTTTTTTCTTTTTGTTTTTTTAGGTCACTGTAAGTTTAGAAGAAAAAGGCATAGGAGGACAGAACAGAATGCTCAGATAGAATGGGTACCTTTGCTTGTTTCTTTATACGTGTGAAAATTTGAGAATTTAGAATGGAAAAATATTTCTTGTTGATGGTTATTGATGTTGTTACACATGTGGCTTCCTCTTTGACAGACTGAATGAGATAGCATGATTGTTAGCTATATCATAAGGAACTGGCTTGTTGTTAATCGTATGTATTGTTTTTGGGCTGGAGTTTTCTTTTTGTTTGTTTGTTATATATTAATATTATTTTTGTTTGCATGTGTATTTGTTTTGTTTCCCCTTTGTTGGGGATGTCTGGGAATGATATTCATGCACATGCTTTATATGCTTGTCTGAAAGGACAGGATAATGCATGTGTCCAGTGTTCTATACAGTTACATTATCAGTGAAGTACTTGGTTAGCGTATTGCATAGAAGCAAAATCTGAGGCCAGCAGCCATGAATATTGAACAACAAACAAGTACATTGAGTTTCAGTCTTTTAACCCTTTCACTGCTAGATTTGTGTGCTACCATGTGTTGGGGAATGAATAGCCACAGTCTTTTTAGACATTTTCAGTTTTTGTAAATACATTTCTACAGCTCTTTGAAGATTTTTTTTTTTTTTTTACAGAATTTTAGTGTTGCTGCATTATTTGTTTTTGTTTAATATTAGAAAAAAAAGTTGGATTATTTTTATCTAAATATTATATGCTTTGTTGTTTCTTTTTTTTTTTTTTTTTTGTTTCTTTTTTTTTTATATTGATACAATAACTAAATTTATCAGGTTAGCATTAAAAAAACAAATCGGTTGAATGCAGAGAATCTGGTATTCCTGACCTGGTTTTGTAACCAGCTGTTTGGCTGTTGAGGGTCAGTCTCAGTGTGATGGCTTTATTGTTTGTGCACTGACAGCTGTACTAGTGTGCAGAGAGACTTTGTCACACAATGATTACAAGGAAGAAAAAAAATCAACAACAAATATTATTATTGCTAGTCAGCACTGAAGGCAACAAGAAGAGTTCACTGAGATCAAGGCATTCAGTTTCAAATAAAGGCAAGAATGAGGCCTTGCTCTTGCTCTCCTTCTTGCGCTCTCCTTACTATTTTGCTGTCTGTGTTAACAAGTGAGTTGATTTTGTGTTACCAAAGCAGTTTTGCAGATCAGTCTCAGTACGTGAACTCACGGCATCAGTCAGTAAAGAAAAGAATTTAGATTTTGTCTGAGAATTATTTTTATCTGTATAGAGAATTTTGCAGCAAGAATCGTGATGCCTGCAACAGTCATTGGAATGAGGGCTTTGTGTCCTTGATAAAATTGATAACAAATTATAGCTTCTTGAGATGAAAGATGAATGGATTCCAAACGCCATCTGTCTTCATCAATGGAAGGTCACGCCTTTAGTTACATCTGTTTGCATGGTAACTTTGGGCTTTCGATTGACTCACTTCACAGTCAAACTAGTTGAGTTTCTTTCATCAGAGTGCAAGAACAAGCCCTTGATCAGAAGGGATGTAACAAGTTTCGATTTTTGCAGACTGAGTGCAAGAACAAGGTCCATTTTTTAGCGAATTGAATTGAGTGATACAGCATTGTGCAACATGGAGGGGAAATAATTTGGTTTACTTTCAACTCTAAATCAAGTTAGATATCCTTGCATACAGAACTGAAAGTACAAGGATCACAAATATGTCAATTCAGCATCTGTTGAACATTGTATGCACAGTTGTTTTAGAATATTGTATGGCCAGACAGACTAGTTATGGCAGTGAAGGCATTGAACAAGAGGCTGGATTAAACTTAAAAACAATTGTCAAATTTAAAAGAGTGAATCTTACTGTACTTGTCTATTGTTCATTGTTTTTGTTTCCTTTTTTTCACTCAATGATTGAGTGAAAACTTCATTGCACCTGCACCTGGTGGACAGATTTTATTTTTTATAGATCAGCCATCTTCTTTGTTCCTGCCTTGCACACTTGATTTTGTCTTGTGCCTTTTGGTTTGTGAAAATACTTTGAGCATTTCCAGCCGAGCATGACCTTCATAATCATTGTCATTGTCATTCTTTGAGCGTTTCCAACCATGTATAATCTTCATAATCATTATATTCATTAGTATTGTCCATAAGATTTGCTTAATTATTACTCCCATATGTATCATGTATAAATTGATCACTATCATCATCATCATTATTTGTTGAGAAAATAAGCTGCAATGTCTTTGTTTTTTGTTTTGTTTTTTCATTAAGTATATGGTCAGATGTTTCACAGATACAGTAGTACTTTTGTTCTTGGAAAAAAAATTGAAAAGAGCTGAAGAAGATGAAAGGAAAAAAACAAGTGAGAAAGATTGGACATTATTTAAACAAGCCTGTCATATTAGACTTTAATTGTTAAATGAGGAGTTTGTGGGGGGAAGGCAAAAGAGGATATTGATATTAATTTTTTGCCATTCCATACAGTTTGCAAAAAAGTTACTGAGTGTGATAAAACCCAGTGATGGTGTCAAAAAATACTTTGCTAGTCAGTTGGTTGTTCAGTTTACTATTTGGGAGTGTTGATAGAGCATGGGTGTTCCAGTGAATGGGTGGTTTATCCACCACTTAAGGTTGTTTTTGTGTACTATGCAAGTCTTGGTAAATAGAAGTATGGTTTGATCACAGCTTTTATTTCTTTGCTGTTTGTGTATCTGATCCTGATACTTAATTTACTAACCATCGATCATATTATAACTGTGATAAATCACAAGCATAAGCCTTGTTTTGTCATCATTGTCATATTGTAACAGATGTACTTTGGATAAAACCTATTTCTTATCCATTGTGCGTCCACGCGTCATTTTGTACAGATAAGTCATTCTGTCAATGATATGTATACAGGTGTTATTGAAATATGAATCGTGTTTGAGGAAGTGAATTTTACATGGTTTGTCTTGATTAGTTCATGGAACTAAACCTGACAATAGCCTGAATACTATTTGTGCACTAGCATATATGTATTGAACATAAGTTGTTTAGGGCAAAGGAAGACATGTTGTGGGACTGTATTCTGCTGTTTTTTTCCTTTTTTATGTGATTTGTGTGTGTGTGTATGTGTGTGTGTGTGTGTGCGCGCGCGTGTGTGTGTGTGTGTGATTTTATATGGGAGGAAGAAGGCCTGCAGTTTATTCAGTTAATGTTTCAGTTATGATCTATAATGCTGTATAATTCATTCTTAAGTCACTATCATCTCTGTATCTCAGATTTGTACATAGACAGAAGGCCATCCAGGCTCAGAGATGTATTACCCTGTGATAGATGCAGAGTGAAAAGCATTTCTGGAAAGTACTATCAGTATAATTGGTTGATGTTTTGATGTTGTGTGTTTTCTTTTTAGTGCATCTGTATTTTTTCTTCTAATTGTGGAAACTTACTGAAAGTTCTTTTGTGGAAGTGGGGATCCTCTCAGCTGTTGTTGGATGACCTGAGCAAAGATCAAACCATTCCTTACCTGCATAATATGATTTGGGTGTGTGACTAGATGTAGGAGATTAACCATTGTCATGCATGCAAACGTCGTACTTTATCCTCTTGAAGCCATCTGATGCATTTTCTCTTTCATTGCAGGCATGTAGGGTTCATAATGTACAAACTGTGCTCATATCCTGTGCAGTGAAGTGGGTGGAATTCTGTAAAGTGTGTTAAGTGTTTGCTCACATTATTCTCCAGTCAAATGTAAATGTTTGACAGATCATCTTGCAGGTTTTTTGGTGTGGGTTTTTTTTTTGTTTTTTTGTTTTTTTTTCTTTCTTTTCTATTCTGTCTGGAACTAACCCACAATGACAAAAAATAAAAATAAAAAGATGCTCTTTAGACATAGAGTTGTCTCATGTGTTGCAAAAACATCACTGTTCTTAGTCATTTATTCAAAGCTAGAAAGCATACTGGTACACACTTCTTCATGAATACTTTATTCCTCATTTTTCTGTTACCTTCATATTAATCATAAAAGAGAGAGAGACAGGGAAATTGTGTGTATGAGAGACATAGGAACTGTGTGCCTGTGTGCTTGTTTATTAGCAGAGACAAGCATTTCTTAGCCATGCATTTATTGAATTAAGTGGTAGGTTGGGGGGTGGGTGGGTTCTTTTCTTTATCATTAAAATGGAGGTGGGAATGTCAAGGTTCAATTCTTGATAACTATGGAATTAAAAGACACATGGGATACGAAGTTGCCCCCACATACCTTAGGTGCTTGCACCATATGCAGCAGACCACAGCAAAACCATCCTTACATAACTTTACACCTGCAGGTCTCAAGACAACACTGGAAGTTATTGAACACAAAACTGGTTAGCTGTGTTTCAAATTCACACAATTTCAAAATCAGGGATCTATTAATATTCGAATATTGTAAGTAACATCTCTGGAGAGGGTGAGATGAATATTTAGAAGTAGTGGATAACAGCCAGCTAGAATGCTTAGTTACATAGTTTAATGCTTTGTTCTTTTCTTTTTTCTTTTCTTTTTTTTTGTTGGTGCATCATTTAATTCAATATGGACAGTTAATGTAAATTTTTAGTTTCCTCCTGACAGTATGGTTATGACAATCCATGAAATACGTTTATGTCATGTGCTAGAATATTTTCTGATGATGAACAGTATTTCCTTTCAGGTAAAATCATCTGTTATTCACATGAAAAAAGATAACAATATAAAATGTGCACCATGTGTGTGTGTGTGTGTTTGCGCACACGTGCGTGTGTTTCGAAAGAAAGAACAATTATGCAATAATAGGATCTGCTTTGCAATTAAACAGTGATCTTGCTGTTACTCAGGTTGGTTACATGTTTTCCATACATCGTGCAGTTGACATCACCTTCAGTTATTTCATGGATTCTGTTTTCATCTTCTCCAACCCCCTATCCCGACTTCCTCTTCCCACCCTCTTTCTCATTATCATTATCTAAACAAGATTGCTGATACTCATGTGCTGTGAAAGTGTAAGGAAAGAAATATCCTATGTATGTACAGTTATATGATATGCTCTGATATTGAGTGCTTTATTAGATATTTGTAAACAACCACTTGTTATCACTTTTTATTAAATCCAACTTTTTAGGAAGAACCATTCAGCATGGAAGAAACATGTTACATAGTGAAACATTCAGTCTTAAAAATGCATACTACTAGCTAAGCCGAGGTTATAAGCTTTACAAAATACATTTTTGTTAAGACTCTGTACTGTTTAAACAGAGATTATTTTGTTTGTTTTGCAATATTGTGGTGGAGGGGTTTGATATGAATGTATTTAACTTAAACTTTGCAGTCCTGCTTTGTATAAATAATTTTGGATTTTGTTTCTTTTGATGATCAGAAGTACAATGAAATCTTTTGTTTCAAGATCATGTTTGAAAGTAGTTTATTTCTTGAAATTAAGCATACTTAGGGCAGAAAGTTTATATCTCATTGCATTCATATGATAAGTTGTAATCATAGCAACAGGATTGCAAATGGCATCTGCTAGCTTTTGCTGTTACCATTCAATGGCTGTAATGATTTTGAATAAACATACACTTCTTTCTACACTTGTCTTTTGTACATCTTTGTTGTGGTGTCTGTGTTGGCATGGAAGAATAGCATGTATGACTATGAGGTATGGCAGAAAGAGGGGAGGAAGAGAGAGAGAAGTCATAAGTGGTTCATGTGATTTGTAACTTTTTCTTTAATGCAAAGCACCCTGATCTCTTAGAAAGAGCGCTTACAAATATACATCATTGTTATCATTATTGTTATCTTACATTGAAAGGTTCTGTTATCCATTTCAGAGTCAAATTTTTGTTTTGGCATTTCAGAAGGATGATACTTGAACCTCCACCAAATACTTCAGTATACTTTTTAACAGGTTGGGACAAAACAAAATCAACATATTCCAAAAAGTGCTCATCTTGTTTTTTTTTCTCACTGTTTTTTCCACAAAGGAAGTTCAGTGTTTAATAGCAAGCCAAGGCCATTTTGTCCTTCTGGGGCCAACAGGGTTGCAATCCTTGGGCCAGCCACAAAGAAAGTCTCCAACACACACATAAAGCAGCTCACAATAACTCTTGAACAATCCTCCAACATACACAGAAAACACCTCACAATAAATCAATAACTTGAGAACAAACCTCCAACACACTCAAGAAGCAACACACATTAACTCGGATATAACCCCCAATGTAATTGTGTGTGTGTGTTTCCATTTTCCTGTTTACCAAAGTGCCATGTACCCTATTTAGATAATAAGCATTACATAAAGTCACATTGATAGCAGTTTTTATGTAGTAGTAGTAGGTAATAGAAGTAATATTACATGAGGGATCACAATTCTGGCCAGTCCCAAAGGACCACATGATCATCACTTGCTTTTGTTACAATCAAGTATCAACATGGCATTTTTCAGTCTTACCAGCTCCAACCTGGAGTTGAGGGTGCTATGGCAGACCGTGACAATGTAGTTCAGTGTCATCCACCTCTTGAGAATGTTGCTCAAATCATCAGCCCAGTACTAAAGGTATTTATACCTCTCAGGCCTGGTTTGATGCTGGGTTATATTATGAAAGGAATCACAGTACATCCTTTTTTGTCTTGTCTTAGTAGGTGAAACTTTTAATTTCCACAGGAACATCATCATCGTTTTTATAAATCATCATCAGATGCCTAACCCAAACATAGACCTAACACACAAATCAGGCCTTGAGAGCCTACTAGATATTGCAGGAAAGAAACATACATTTAAAATGATAAATGAATAATGGATGAAATAAAATAAACAAGTATAATTCAAATAATAAATTAAGTAAGTAGATTAAAACACATCAAAAAGATACAGTATCAGTATCAGTAGCTCGATCATGCAGGTGTCACTGCATTCAGACAAATCCATATATGCTACACCACATCTCCTAAGAAGATGCCTGACCAGCAGCATAACCCAGCATTTAGTCAAGCCTTGAGAAGAAAAAAAAAGTAAATGAATTTATTTTTAATAATAATAATGATAATAATAATAATAAGATATATATAAAGAAGTTAATTAATATTCTATATAAAAAAATTGTTGTTGTTGATAACATGATTATACATAATATATATAATGATAATAATGATGACAATAATAGTAATAATGTTAAAAATAAAGAGAAAATAAAATATAAAAGAATAGATAATTCAATATATAAAAATTATAATAGAAAAATAATAAATTAATAATAATAGTAATAATGTTGGGTTGGTTTTTTTTAATACACAGAAGGTGAATGATTGAAATTTAAAAGACCCTCATATAAGAATCAAGTGCCATGACAATTTATTCAAGTGGAAACCACATGGCATTGACTGTTCCTGGAAAAAAAATATGGGAGAAGACTGTGCGAATGAAATAAAATTCCCTTTTTTTCGAAATGCTTTCGACTGAGCTTCTCTCCCCTTACTTGTTTCGCGATTTGCTCTTCAAGTCAGTGAGTTGAAAAAACTGCGTGCATCATGGCGAAACATCCGCTTCGAAGACAACGTGACAGTTGGTAGAAGAAAATACGGTAGGTGGACGGAAAGTTTTTCTTTAGTTTGCGACATAGTGATTGTCAACAGGTCGTTAATCTCCAAACTTGATTTCTATTTGCGATTGATTATCTGTGATTAGATTGTGAACGTCAACTTGTTTCCTGAGCTGGAGCGACATGAACAAGTTTCGTTTCGTTCCTTGTGGCTTGCTTATCCGGTCAGTTAGCCCCCAAGGCTACTGTTCTAATATATTGATTATTAACTGTCTGTTGGGAAGAGCTTGACATTGAGAAGGAAAGCTAATAGGTTGTTATATTTACTGGCAAGACCTTACTTAGGCCTGTGGCTTGGTAAGTGACTTTAAAGTTAAAGGGTAAGTCGGTCAAGACAAAAAGCATGGGAATTTTACATTTAGGACCAGACGGTTTCTCACACTTAGGGTATAATTCTATAAATGAGGGTATAATTCTATAAATGATGCATACACTTTGGGTGTAAATGAGGCATTCTAAAAACATGAATGAAAAGTGATCATAATAATATTAACAAATTAAGGGGAAAAAAGAAAGAAAAGAATGTCTGCAAGGTATGTTTGTGTGGATGTGAACATGCATTTGTTGCAAACTGATGGTTCAGTGGACTTTGTAAAACATTCTGACTCTGAGACACCTCGATTACAGGATACTCATAAAGCTGTGATGATGTCATGCTTATCAGCTGATGTTTTGTAATGACTACATATTAAGAGCATTTTTATCCAATTTTCAACAAACAAACAAACAAACAAAAAACAAAACAAAACAAAAAACCATGTACTCAGCAAGGTGTCATTGCACAAAAGAAAACAAATTCTATAGATGTCTGCCATGTCTGGTGAAACATGAGACTACTTTTAGAATTATCAGTTTACAAGAATGTGTTATTACATTCTGTGTGTGTGTGTTGTGCATTTGTTTGTGGAGAGCTGTATCACTATCACCAAGTTGTTAAATTGCTTATCCTTGATCTGATACCCATTGCTGGTGATTTGCATTTCATTTGTTTATAACTGAAAACTTTTGGCCATCCTTGTTTAGGAAGATGAGAAAATAATTGACATTGGCTTTAGTTTTATTATTGAAGATCATCTTAAATTAACAAACTTTTTACAATATTGTTGCCAGTGTCTTGTTCCTATCATAGCTGAATGAAATTAAAAGGCAAATATGTATATACCTTTGTTATTACTGTTATGTTGCAGGTATTTCATTGTTTATATTAGCAGCTGATGACTTGAAGTTGAACTGTCAGAAGATCAACAGTGAAGAACGAATCTTGAGTCTGTATAGTAGCCATGGAAGAGAACAGTTCTCAAGATAGTGACCATGAAGAGGAAGTTGATGAAGAGCTGGAAGCAATGCTGTACAGTCAGATACACTACGACAGCCAGGACAAAGGGGACCAGGAGATGATTACATCTGGGAACAGTTTAAATTCTATCATTGAAAGTCAGCCTGTCTTCACTGTTACCCCTATGAAAGTGGATCATTCCAGTGTATCATTTAAGGATTCAGTTAAAAGTGCAAAATTGGCATCTGTCAAACAACAATCATTGTTCTTTGAAAGTATTGATTTTGACAATGATTATCCAACCACAGTGACTGGCAGTGATAGCAGACATGATAGTGGCGTTGTTTGTGTTCAAAATGAATCCACCACTCAAGGAGAAACTTCTTGTCATAACCAGCCACCAGATATAATTTATGTGGGTTCATCAAGTCCTGATCATGGGGATTCTGATCATAAACATCATTTAAAGACCCCAACATTTGACATGGAAGCGGAGTTGGGAATTCATGTACCCCTGTGTAACAAGAAACGCAACAAAACAAAGCATAATCAAGACACACTAGTGCAAGCAGTCAAAACATCAGCACCAAAGTTGTCAGAAACAAAAGCCGTAGCTGTGACCACAGAATTTATCAAGATTGATGAACAGTCTCCTCAAGCAGAAAAAGATTACAGAAAGACTTTGAATCGGCTGCTAACAAGCCAGACTAGCTCAAAGAAAGTAGAAGGCAAAAAGAAAGTAAAAGATGTTGTTGTTATACATTCAGACAGTGCTAGCACTAGCAATAGCTGGAGTGAAAGTGGCAGTGACTCATCAAGTGACAGTGAGAGTATGTCAAGTTCTGCATCAGACTCAGAGAGTGACGTGGAGATACTGGGCAGTGCTGGTCCAGATCAGTCTGACAAAGAGCCTGTGCAGGATTACAACTGGAATGTCAGCCTCTCTGACCGCCAGACCATAGAGAGAATTGAGAAAAGGTCATCACAAGGTAAAGTACAACAATACCAAATTTCTAATGTTAAGGTTATGAATCATTCTCAGAAAGTGCACTTTTGGTCATGATTGCCAATTATTATTCTGTTGTTACATTTCTTTGATTTCTTTCAAATAAAATGAAACTTTTCTTTGTCCAACATCAGCAGTTTATCCCACTGCATTTTGGCGTGTAGGTTTGGTCTTCAGTTCTTGAACCCAACTTATTACAACTTATTACTGGTGATTTGCCATCTGTAATGTCTGAGACACAAAATTCAAGCTGTAGCAGGAGATATTATAAAACAATCAACAGTAACTGAGTAAGTAGTACATGTATGCAATAAGTGTATGTATTGTAATGAGTCACTGTAACTTTATTACTTTACTTTACACCAGTTACAGCCATAAAATTTTGCCAGCTGAATACTGAATGCAAATTATTATATACAATTTAAAGTGTACATGTATAGAACAATTGTGCCACCGTACATTACTGGCAGTATGTTGCAGTTGATGAATCAAAGTGGAAGATCAGTGATGCAGATGTGATACCAGTGAAAAATCCCAAAACTTCAAGATATTATTCCAAGAAGGACATACGGTGCCGCAATTGTGACAAGGAAGGCCATCTATCCAAAAATTGCCCTGTCCCAAAAGTGAGTGCTTGTTTTGTGTGTGTGCATTTATTTGTTTTATACATGTCAGTCCTATCTTATTTTCACTTTCTTCATCAACAAATTAATTTATCATTTGTGTGCATGTAAACATTGTCAGTTTTATCTGGGCTACCACCATTACACTTTAACACTTTCATTTAATGCATAGGATATTTAGTTCTTGATGATATATATATATATATATATATATATATATATATGTGTGTGTGTGTGTGTGTGTGTGTGTGTGTGTATGTATGTATGTGTGTATGTATATACTAATATATATATAGAGAGAGAGAGAGATTTTAAGACTTTGAAAAGAAACCAAATATAGTAAATTATGAACGTTTAATTTTTTTAATAGTATTAGCCCTCATTAAACTAACAATTTGTACATACAATGATATAATCTATATATTGTAATTCTCAAAATTGTCTTTTTTACCAAGAAATGTTCTAACCACAACTGTAGTTTTGTTTTCCCTTCTTCTGCGTTTATGGGCTGCAACTCCCACGTTCACTCTTATGTACGGAGGTGGGCTTTTACGTGTATGACTGTTTTTACCCCGCCATGTGGGCAGCCATACTCCATTTTCATGGGTGTGCATGCTGGGTATGTTACTGTTTCCATAACCCACTGAATGCTGGCATGGATTACAGAATCTTTAACGTGCGTATTTGATGTTCTGCTTGCGTATACACACGAAGGGAGTTCAGGCACTAGCAGGTCTGCACATATGTTGATCTGGGAGATCAGAAAAATCTCCACCCTTTACCCACCAGGCACTGTGACAGAGATTCAAACCTGTGACCCTCAGATTGAAAGTCCAATGCTTTAGTTTAACCATTCGGCTGTTGTCTTTTGTTTTCCCAGTATTTTCTGTAAAATTATTTAGGATTTTGAAAAAGATGTATGGACCATGTAACACCTGTGACCCTCAGATTGAAAGTCCAATGCTTTAGTTTAACCATTCGGCTATTGTCTTTTGTTTTCCCAGTATTTTCTGTAAAATTATTTAGGATTTTGAAAAAGATGTATGGACCATGTAACTAATATTTAAATTTCATAAAACTGTTTTTAGAAAATTTGTGACTTAAAAAAAGGGTGGTGGGTGGAATCTGTCATTTTATTCTACACAGTTTATTAACATCTTTCACTTATTAATGATGATGTTACAATGCCATTCTTTAATTGAAAGTTGAATTAGACATGGAAATTTTATTCTGGACAGCTGTGCTGATGGGAGTTTTGGGTCATGGTAGGGCCACCCAAACTGGGCAGATCAAAGAGTAGAAACAAGACAAATAGTGATATGTGGTCTGCCTGGTTGGCAACCGGGTTAAGAAAAAAAAAGCATTGAAGGCAGTTAGTGGCCCTAAGCTACTGAGATCAAATAAGATAATGCTGCGTATAACTATAACCCTGCTGACTGCAGAGGGGCCATTTCAGGTTTGGAGCTTCTGAAAGAGTCCAAAGGAATAATATGAGAAAGGTCTGTTTATTGTTATGCATTGTTTTCTGTTGTTGTTTTTGTGGGGGGGGGTTGTTTGTTTTTTTGTTTGGCTGAATGCTTGGCTTAGAGACTGACATTAGCTTACAGTTGGGCGAACAGCGAATTGACTTTTTGAGAGCTGTATGATGAATGTTTTTTCCACTGCAACTGGAATTCATTTAGCTTAGTCTTTTGTGAAGAACTAGGAGGCTAGATTGCACTGGCTTTTGGTGCTGCAGCCTTTGTGGCTTGTTGGCCTTTGGGGACCATCCCAACACCAACTGTCCTTGGGCCATCTTAGCAGAAAGATTGGTGATGTAACTTGGGCAAGACACTTTCAACTTAATAATTACTAAATTAGTATAATAAAAATTCTATCTCAGATAGAATAGCTGTTGCCTCCTTAGTTGTTCTGATGGTCATGGTCAGACACAACTATCATACAAATGTTTTAATGTTTTTTCTTGCAGAAGAAGCCCAACTGTGGGTTGTGCGGCATGGAAGGTCATCTGATGAACCGCTGCACCAACCGTCTGTGTTTCAACTGCAGCCAGCCAGGACACAGGGGCTTTGAGTGTCCCCTGCCTAAGAGGCGCTGCTTCGCCAGGTGTTCTCGCTGCCAGAGAATTGGGCATGCTGAAGATGTGAGTGTCACCAGCACTCTCTTTCATGTTAAGAAAAAAAAAGGAAGAATTGCTCACAGGAGCCTCCATGGCATTTGACTTCTGATTCTTTGTTCACCAGTGATCAGGGTTCAAGACCCTTTTTGGGCATGATGTTATGTCTTTTGGAAAAGGCACTTTTAGGACAGGCACTTTTCTCCAGTTTTCCTCACTCCACCCAGGTGTGAATGGGTATCTGACTTCAGCTGAGGAAGGTTCAAACGGTGCAAGGAGGGATTTGTGCCTTGCCTTCCTGTGCCAAGCCCTAGACACAATGGCGGTGAACTCACTGCCCAAAGGCCTTAAAGGTTATGGGATATTTAACCTTTAACTGTTTTGCTTTTTGGTAATGTTCATGCTATGATTACTAGTGATACTGATAGTACCATTTTCATTATTTGATAATTCTCATGGTAACAGTACTAAATGTTTATTGACGGTATATACTAATGTGGTGTTGATAAAAGTAAAATAGGTGGGGTTTTTTGGTAATACTAATACTAGTGATTTTACCATTGTCATGATTTGGTAATGGTTATGGTGACACTACTAAATCTTTAGTGATAGTATTTAGTGATGATAACACTATTAACACTACAGTAGAATGAGTGTCAGTCTGGACATCCATATTTTCTGCAGTGATAAAACTTTCCAGAATGGTATTATTGTCACAGTGGCACTGATTAGGGTCACAAAACATTTGTTTGTTTCTTTGCGTGGTCAGTGAAGGATTTTTTCTTAAAGCTTTTCATAGAATGTTTATATACATTTATGAACACTCGTGTGTTGTGATGTATTTCCTGTTATTTGCCAAAAGACTACAACTAACTTGCTTTGTGTAGGATCTCTTCGGATTAGCATTAATTACATGTTCCCATCACAGTTTGGTGCATTATGAAAAACAGAGTAGTCTACACTATGACTAGTTACTCTGCTGTTATTTAGTTGATAAGCAGTATTTCAGCCATGACTGCAACCAGTTAGTTTCTTTACATTGACAGGAAATGTTACATTGTGTGTGATATAGTTTTGTTATCAGCAGTTGTTGTGGGTTTTTTTCTTCCAACTGTTGAAAATGTGGTTTTGACTGTCTGTATTTTGACTCTTCATTAAGATTTTGATATTTTCCCCTTGTTTCAGCAATGTCCAGATCATTGGCGTCAGTACCACTTAACAGTAAGTTCTTGCTTGTTTTCTTTTGAGACATAATTATTTTTTTTGTAGACTTAGTGGGCCTTTTTCTTGCAATCTTGGGGAGAAATAATCTTTTTGTAGCATTTCAGAAAATATGTACAGTTAAAACATGGTTCCCACATTTTTTTTCTTTTTGGCGCAGAGCACTCTGTCTCAGTGTATGTCTTCTCCTTCTCCTTCTTATTTTTCTTCTAGTTCTACTTTTCCCTCAACTCTGTGAAGAGTCACTGGGGCACAACACGGAACTGTTCACTAGATTCATCCAAGTCTGTTGGTTGTGTGTCAAAGCCTGGGTCTCTGCAAATGGTTTTCTTGTCCTTTCTGCAGTGTTGCCAGTCCATCGTTTTTTCTGTCTTCCCCTCCATCTCCCTCCCTCAACAGTTCCTTGAATGATTGTTTTTTGCAAGGCCATTGGATCTTGTTACCTGGCCTTACTGGCGTAGCTTTCTTTTGTTATCTAATACCAGCAGACTTTCATAAGGCCTAATGTGTGTATGTACATGTTTTGCACAAAAAACAGGGGCCAATCATGACTGTCAGTATCTAAAATATAGGACTTGAACTGTGCTGGCTGCTCCTCGGTGCTACTTAATAGAATATCTGTAGTGCTTCTCTTTTTAAAACTTGAGTCGACAGTTGACTTCAAATCACAAATTCATGCTTTCTTGTGACGTGAATATGTTTAAGTATTTGCCCTTGCCTTTCCGCAGGTAACATCGTCAGAGGACCTGATTCATCGGAAGAGAGAAGTAAACCCAAGAGTCTTCTGCAGTAACTGTGCAGAAGAGGGACACTTTGCCCATGTGAGTAAATTACCATTGTAGTATATTGTTATATGTGCAGAGTTGGTCTGAAAGTTTTAAAAGGTTTTAATATTTTTTATTCACCCACGTGTGCAAACACCTTGACAGCCACCTTCATTAAGTTCAAAAGTCAAGATCAGTGGTCAAGGTCATAATTTGGTGCAATAGCTTTTGCCCTTGGCATGATCTTTGTCAGACTTGATACGATAATAGGTCATTAAAAAAATGAAAATTTTTTTGAAATTTTAGGTCACATGTCAAATATTAATGTCACAGTATGTCATATGAGGGGGACAAAAAAAAAAATCGCCAGGAGTTGGAACTTGCATCCAGTGTTCAAATTTGGTACAATGATTGGTCATAGTGGGAGCATGAGTTGTAACGAAATTTAAGACCAGATCAGGATTGTAACATAGGTGAATATTGTGACCCAACAGGATTGTAACCAAACAGTTGTCAAATAGTAACCTGACATGATAAGAGCTTGTCAGCACAATAGAGCTCAGGCCATGCATCTATGATTAATCTTCATTATACTTGGTACAGTGGTTTGTTATGGCCAGAACCTGTTTGAGTTAGAAGTCAAAGATGAAAATCATAAGAAAATGTTACTTTGAAAAATAAAAGGGGGCACCTGTCTTGATTGATGCCCTCTTTTTTTCTGTAATTCCTAAATTTAAGTTTTCTTTCTTCACACTTGAGTATTAAAGGCTGTCTCTTTTGTGTTTGGCTTGTTGTTTTTTCCCAATATATAAATATATTTTAGGTTAATTTTCATAGATCTTAGCATGCATCTCTCCTTCCCAGAAAAACATTGTTTGTGTCGAGTGGTGGGAAGGGGGAATGCAAAAGTTGTGTCATTGAGGTAACAAATTTTGGTGATGTTTGACAGGCATGCCAGCAAGACAGAATGGACAAGTATATTTTCCCAGGGTACCCCTTCATCACCAGATACGATGTTCCACACCAGGGAGGGAAAGGTAAAAAGGTTTCTTTGGTTAGGGACTGTCCACTTATGTCTGTCTGTCTGTTGACATATGCAGCCTTCAGACCCAAGTTAAAATGGTAAAGGACTTGATTGTCTGAATGGACTGCTCATCCACAACCATCAAAGATTCAGAGTATCCTATTACGGATTGAATAAAAGAAGTTTCCTTTATTTGATTGCTTGTGGGTCATCTCTGCACCATGTGTGACAGTAGTGACTGCACAGTGTGTGACATCAGTGAGTCTTTTTTTTAGTGTTAAACATTTCTGTGAACAATGGAGCTTGTACTGTTTTCTCTGTTTATGTTTTAACTTTGAAAAGATCCGATGATATCCCAATTAACAATGGTGTTGCTTATGTTCATGTGTGTGCATGATCCTGTGTGTTGATGTTGGTCCATGGATCCATGGACAGTGGACCAGTTCCATCTGGGCTTGAGTCAATGAGTGCAACAACTTCGAATATGTGGAAAATATAAAAATGATTTTATATATCTTTCAGCAAAACTCTCAGTTTGGTTGATATTTTGTTGTTGATCAAGAGCAGATGGTTCGAGTTTGGTTTTTGTATTTTTTTGTGAAGTTTCTATTTTTATTGCTCCATTTTTTAATATATTGCATTGTTTGTGTTCAGGTGAGCCTTGGTAGCATGTGCTGATAGAATATTACCTGAAATATTTCACCAACATTGCTTTCTGTTTGTTTGTTGTTGTTTTTTACTCACTTGTGTACAAAAAAATGAGTATGTTATAACCCAGTGTTCAGTTGTCTGTGTATGTGTGTCTGTGGTAAATTTTAACATTGCCATTTTCTCTGGAAATACTTTGTCTGCTAATACCAAATTTGGCTTAAACATAGTAGGAAAAATACATCTTCACAGTCATACCAATAATAGGTTGTACATCTCCCGAATTTAGCCTAATGGCAACATTTCTTTTACTGCCGAATTAAAATAATTTCTTAAATAATCATTGACATGTTTACTGCATATGAATGTTTTAAAGTGGATACTGAATTAACTAGAAAGAACAGAAAGTAGAAATTGAATGGATGGTGTTGTAGTTTCTCTTTGAGAGTCAAAAAGAACTGCTTGTCAAACTTGGATCTCTGTGGAGATCCGCAGATCTATGAAAAACGGACACATATTGCAGTGTCTTTGAGGCTGTGGGAACGTCTCCTTTACCTCGGACTTGAAAGAAATTCTTAAATGCCCGAGATATACCAAAATAACATGATTTAAACGGCATTATCACTTTGATTACCATTATTGATTTATTCCACTAAAAGAACATGCCCAAATAATAATTTTTGAACGTCATCGTTGAACCCACTTTAGCGCAGTGCAGAAAACCACTCGTTCTCGACCTGAACATCCATGGTTCAAATCTGCTTTGAAGCTTTTTTTTTTTTATAACACGATGCTTTATATAATTATAATAATGAATAGAGAACACATTTCAACAAACTGATTTTTATAAGGTTTTTTTTTTTCTTTCAAGTGTGTATCACAAGTGAGTCTTGAATGCCTTGTCTTTCTTGTGTATGTTGTGTAGCAGCATATATTAGACTTCTGTTATTAGACCTTTTTCATCTACTGTCAGTAATCCTTTTCAATAAAATGTTTTGCATGTGCAGATCAATCAAAAAGAGCCAGATCGACAGACACAGAGAGCGAGTACACTTCCAAGGCAAAGAGATTCAAGTCAAGTCATCATCACAAGGATAACTCACGACAGCCAAATGGAAATCAAGCATTGTATCCTCGTGGATCTCGAAATTCAGACCACAGAAGAGAGTCGGGCAGGCATCATCAACCTTCATCGTCGTCTTCACTTACCTTCACTTTCAGATCACAAGAGGAAAGTGGAGAGAAGGGTCAGTCTTCCAGTAACACTTCCAGACCATCTCTATCAATTTACACAAAGAAGTTCCTGCAGAACGTTTTGCCCCAGGAGTCCAATGAGGAGACCAGCCACCAGAGGAGACGATTTGACAGGGACAAACATTTTGACTGGCAAGGGGAGGACAGTTCTCACCACTCAACCAGGAAGTCGCAAAAGAGACAAAGATCCCATGCATGGGAAAAAGATATTAGCAGTTTTGACAGTTCACCAGCACCAAAAAGTAAGTGTTGAAATGTTTTGCTTTGTTTGAATGCATTTGTGTTTTTTGTTGTTGCCCGGCACTCTGAGAATCTCTTGCTGCCTGCAAACCTTTTGCTCAACTTTCTTCATGTTTTTTTGTTTCTCAGTTACTGTACATCATATGTCATCTTTCATTGGCTTCTTAGTATCAGTATCAGTATCAGTAGCTCAAGGAGGTGTCACTGTGTTCGGTCAAATCCATATACGCTACACCACATCTGCCAAGCAGATGCCTGACCAGCAGCATAACCCAACGCGCTTAGTCAGGCCTTGAGAAAAAATAAATAAATAAATAAATAAATATAGATAAAAATTAATCATAATAATAATTTTTTTTTTTTAATAATAATAATATAATACTTGTCTGCTAGTGTGTGTGTTTTGTTGTGTGTGCATGTGGGGTTCAGGTGGATTATAATATATGAATGTAATTCTCGAACAGTTGTACAGTGAATAGAATTAGATTTTTGATGTTAAAATCATCATACTTTGTCAAAAATGTTGCCTCCTTTGTATGCAGTATTTGTCTGATACGTTGATCCAGGCAGGCATTAAAAAATCTGAGGGTCATGGGTTCAAATCTCGGTAGTGGAACCTGTAGAGTTTAGGCAGCAGATAAGTTTTTTCTGATCTTCCATGTGGCTGATATATATGCCAGGTTGCTGTTGGGGAAGATTTGTGTTCAGTGGTAAGGCAGCCATTATTGCAGTTACTTCTTCAGAATGATGAAGAGGTGGGGGTGGGTGTTGGAAGCAACCTGCCCTACTTGTCGGAAACACATCCCCTGCTATGGTTGTTTTACTGTAGATGGAGCTGCTGCACTACTTACTGACTCACTGCTGCTTTCATGTTTTTTTGCCATTGTTTTTTTGTTGTTGTTTTTTTTGTTTTTGTTTTACAGGACAGGAATATATGTATTATTGTAACATGTAACATAATTATATTTTGTGCCCACCACACCCCTCCCATCCCCCCAACCCCACCCCCCCTCATCCTCACCACCTCCTTTTTTTCTTTTTAGGTTATTGTTGCTGTATCTTTGAATCCATACTCTCAAGGGTGAACCTCCGAATTCAGGACATTTTTCTTTCTTGCAATTTTACAGTGAACAGTGACTGTTATTTATTTGCACCAATTTGAATGGCTGACTACAGTACTCTCTAAGCCAAAATATGCCTTCCAGTTCAATTTTTAATTATTGTGAGAAAATAATTCAACAATTTTTTTCCTTTTTTTCTCAGGAAAGAAGGGTTCACAGAGAGGAGATGCATCTTGGGATAGGAAATCCAACACTTCCCGACAGGACTCCCGGGGCTGGGACAAGGGCAGAAGGCAAGAGGGAAGAAGGGTGACAGTAAGAAGTGGTGAAGATGAGAGAAGGCTGACAATTCAGAGCAGTGAAGAGAAGAGAAGAGTGACAGTTCAAAGCAGTGACTCGCCTCACACTTCCCGATCCCCTCATCAAGGCAGAGGTGGTGGCAGAAAGCAGCAGCAACAGCAACACAAGAAGCAGCAAGGGAGGCTGAAGTCATCAGTGTCTCAGCCCGGCTCCTCTGTCCAGGGGAAGGAGTCACTGACGGTCATGTGCAAAAACGGCTTCAGGACGACTGTCAAAACCCTCAACCTTCATCGTAACAATCGCAATGCACACCGTTAGGAAAGTGGTCCGCTGGATTGTGATCATATTGTGTGAAGGTGCTTGCTGCTTGAAATGATTATACTGTGATGTTAGTCCATTATTCCATTTTTTCTTCCGTCTTGTGCAAGGGTTCAGTTTTGAAGAACTTTAAGGGGTGTGTGCTTGTAAGGAGTAATTCTATGCAAACTGCTTGTCATTTTCAATGATCATTCAGCTTCAGTGTACTATTCATTACTTAACATTGTACTTTTCACATTGATGGCATGGTTCAATTTCACATTGTAGGGCTGATGGCATGATTCAATATCACATTGTTAGGCACTTATAATTTTTTATTTTGAAGAAATTTGAATGTACTGATGCAACATTATGAGGGCATATATCTTCAGTCTGTCATGTTAACTACTTCCGTGAACCTGTAGACCACATATAAGGTACAGTGAACAAATGCCCCCATACAAGTTTCTGAATTTATTTCTCTGCGCTTTTTATCCATTCTTCTGTGTGTAAGCTGACCAAAATAGCTCAGTGCTGAACAAAATTGATCCGAAGTTGCGTTCTTTCTGGAAGCAAAAATCTGTTTTTGTTTATGTCATGCATATGATCTCACCTTGATCTGTTTCATTGAGGTGAAACTCACAAGAGTTTGCAAATTTCAGAAGTGTCCTCCTTCTTCTGCTTTCGTGGGCTGCAACTCCCACGTTCACTCGTATGTACTCGAGTGGGCTTTTACGTGTATGACTGTTTTACCCCGCCATGTAGGCAGCCATACTCTGCTTTCGGGGGTGCGCATGCTAGGTATGTTATTGTTTCCATGACCCACCGAACGCTGACATGGATTACAGGATCTTTAACGTGGGTATTTGATCTTCTGTGTGCATATACACACGAAGGGGGTTCAGGCACTAGCAGGTCTGCACATGTTGACCTGGGAAATCATAAAAATCTCGAACCTTTATCCACCAGGCGTCGTTACCATGATTTAAACCCGGGACCCTCAGATTGAAAGTCCAATGCTTTAACCACTCAGCTGTTGCGCCCGTCTCAGAAGTGTCCTTCCCTCCGATGAACAGCAAGAACAGGTAGTCATCATATTTGGGCAGAACAGAATGACGCGAGATATCAACATATTTTGAGAACAAGTGATTATTTTGACCCCAGTTTAAGATAACATTTCACAAGAAAATCATTTCGCAGCTCTTGCGTTTATTTCTTTGGACTCTTCTGTTGGACGATGCCGTACTTGCAGACACCAGAACAAGCTTTCTCAAAAAGAGCTTTCTGTGTGATCACAAAGTAATTTTTTGCAGTTTTTTTTTTTAATTCAGTTTTCACACAGATATGATTGGTGGACATGGAACGCCAGACAGATCACTTTTGCCTTGACCTTGAATCAAGATCACATTATATGTGTGTGACAAGTATTCAGAGACTGATTGATGAACCATGTAACATTTCATCACACTTAGAATTGACTTCTTTTTCTGAAAGCCCTGATATGGCCACGTTTGTAAACATAGAATATGAAGCAAGGTCATTGAGCTTCTGCCTTTCACTTTTTCATGTATTTCTGAAGAATGAGTCCATGGATCTTCAAATCTGAACTGGCTGTGTTCATGTTAAATCAGTGACATCTACTAAACAAGGTCTTTTAGTTTGTTAAGGTCATTCATTTAGGACAGATGAATTAAGGTCACCAGGATAGTGATTGTTAGTATTGATGTCAATCACGTTAAGTAAAGAATATTTGAATCGCACCTTTCAGAATACCCTCTATTTAACTTGCACCTTTTTTCTTTTATTTTTATCAATCTTTTTTTTCTTTAAATCAGTCTTTTTTTTTTTCTCCCCTTCCTTATGTAAGTTATTGCGCACATGCATGTGTGTGTGTGTTTTATGTTTAGTGTAAAGCGCTTTGAGCTCCCTTTCAGGGGGGAAAGTGCTCAACAAGTAACCATTATTATTATAATTATTGTTACATGGGTTGAAAGAGACCACTTTTACACAGTGCAGTCGGCAAGCATCCTCACCAATGCAGCTCAAGTTGTAAGAAACCATTTCTTTTCCAAGGGGGTGCAGCTTCCTTTGCCTCCACAGTTGAAATAGATCATATACTATGTATGTACGAGAAAATTGGCCTTACATTTCCTCTTTTTTTTTTTTTTTTTTTTTGTCTAACAAGATACTATGATGTTTTTTATTCCTGACATTACAAACACCTGTACATAATCTAAAATGCTTGTTGATGCAGAGACTTTACAGAGACCTGTACAAAGTTTGAAAAGCTTTGTTGGTTTTGAGAAAGAGTGGTCATGAATGTTTTATGTAACTTGTAATATTTTTCTTTCATGTAAAGCGCCCTGAGCGCTTAGAGAGAAAGGGCGCTGTATAAATGTACACTATTATTTATTAGTATTAAGACCTGTACCAAGTTTGAAATGCATTGTTGGTGCAGACCTTACAAAAGACCTGTACCAAGTTTGAAAGGCTTGATAATGCAAACCTTAAAAAGACCTGTACAAAGTATAAAATCCAATATTCTTGTTTCATTATGCATTAACTGTATTATTTTTTGGAAATATATTTCAGCATGAAATTCAGGAGTGATACCTGCAAAAGAATGTCTTTGAATGTGAAGTTACTTTCCTTTATCTAAAAATAGATTTTCTGCATACTGTCATGGGTTTATGTAATATCAGTTATTATGTTGCGAAGTTCATGTTACACATGGGTGCTTGTTTTACCATTTAGGGTCTAGCACCAAAACTACCAGTGAAGGTCTAATAGACAGAGAGGAAAAAGTCTCAGTCTAGGAGAAATATTATATGCAGGACATCACTTTCATTTCAGGTATATCCAGACATACATACTGACATGTGCACTCCTTCAATTGAATGGGAAAGTACAGTTTTTTGTCTTTCTTCTTTTTTAATCAACATTTGCAATCATACTTGCATTTCCTGTTACATAATCATAATAATTACAAAGGGACCTTGCTTCCTGTACAATTAATGCACACAGAAAAATCCATACATTCATTCATGAACGAGGCATTTACTTTACACAACTAACATGCCTGCTTCTGCCATTCTTTCAACATGACTGCACATAACAACAGTTTCTCCATATGATTTACTATTTACAATATCATATGCATGAGTAGGTCATTTTTCAAACTCCCACAAGTCTGTCAAAACATAATATGAAAATGTCTACATTCAGTTGCGTCATCTCTACTCATAAAAACTGATACAAATATAACAATGATCAACAATTAAGCAACAGCAAATGCAACAATTCATCTGTGTTCTTCACCATGCTTTTTTAATTACAAGTATTCAGTCTCAAACTTAAACAGAACTCCGAAGAAAAAAGAAGAATAAGGCAAACAATTTAGCTCTTCTGACAAGCAATCAATACACAATCTCCATTGTCCACTCTGCATTCCTCAGAAATCCACCATTTGTAAGTCCACACAATTCATGCAGTATTTAACTACCACCTGTGTCATTCAACAGTGTTCATCTTCTGACTTATTAAGAGATAAAAGATTAACAGTATACACACTAAAAACCAAGGTAAGATCATCAATTGTGTCCGATTATGACCATCAGAACAGCAGACGAAGCAACTGCTGTCCTGATTGTCTGGGCTAGAATTGGTCAGACAGTTGGAGTTGGGATGGTTCTCAAAGGCCAACTAGCTGCAATAATGTAAAAGATAATTTCATGACAAACATCCAAAGGTCTCCAAGTGTTCTTTTCACTTTCAGTTCCTCTTCCTAGTAGAAGTCCTCCTCATCATCAGCTTTACTGCTGGATGCATGCTGGTTTTGGATTTGCTGCTGGCTTCGGTACATATCAGCCACCTGCAACAGGAAAATGATATTCAATGTGTTCAGCACAGGCACGCAGAAGGGAGGTAATATACTGAGGTCACTACACCCAGTCTTGATTTCTCCACATATGCAGGGTAGTATTTTGCACAGGACAGGGACCAGGCCCCTGCGGGAGTCTGCACCAATGGGTTGTAGTATGCTATGTGTAATATGTGTTTTGTCACACACCAGGATTTTTACTCCCCCTTCCACTGGACCTTGAGTGGTTGTCCAGGTGCTAGTCTTTTGGATGAAACAATGAACCAAGATCCCATCTGCACGTAAAACAACCCACAGCAACAAAGGGTTGTCCCTGGCAAAATACAACAGGAAAATTGCACTAACAGTAAAACAAATACACTTGCAAAATACAAGTGGGTGGTGCTGCACTGAGGCGATGCGCTCTCCCTGGGAAAAAGCAGCCCAAGTTTCACAGAGAGAAACCTGCTGTGAATCTGTTGTACTGTACTGTACACTAAGTGGAGGACTGCAGAAGGGAGACAGCTCTGGCTGTTACTGTATCATTTTCTGATTTTGGCTAAAAGTCCAGTTTCCTGACATACAACATCAAGCCAGTACTGCAAAACCATTCTCATCAGCTTCCACACAATTAGATGCAAGTCACAGAGAAAAAACAATCTTCCTCTCAATAACCTTTAATTCAATATGCATATAAAGCAAAAATGGCAATATCAACAATTCTTTCACTCCAGATGGAATAAGAAGTGTTCACAACAAGGCCATGAACATTCATCTGCCAGTTGCACAGAGGAGTGGAGGGAAAAAATGTGGATACAGACACAAAAACACAAGAAATGTGTAAATACAAACCAGCATTTAGGAACAATGCCATTCAGTCCTGAACTCAGAACACTCCAATGAAATCAACACACTGTTTTCTTCGTATGAATGGAAATTGTAAATGATGCTAACTTTCAATATTATTACCAATAAGTGTAAGCACACATTCTACATTATCTGGAATGAGCATCCAATGCATCATATTCCTCATACCTGCGATGCACTCGTTGCCTCCTCTGGTTTTTTGTCATCACGGATACGAAGGAATCTAGGGAACCGAAGAGAAATCCCTTTCTCTGGATCAACCTGTAACACATTTAATATATGAATAAAATCAGAGATGTTGACAGGCATGACATATTTCAGGTAATGGTGTAAAATCAGAGGTGTAGACAGGCATGACATATTTCAGGTAATGGTGTAAAATCAGAGATGTTGACAGGCATGACATATTTCAGGTAATGCTGTAAAATCAGAGATGTTGACAGGCATGACATATTTCAGGTAATGCTGTAAAATCAGATGTGTTGACAGGCATGACATATTTCAGGTAATGCTGTAAAATCAGAGATGTTAACAGGCATGACATATTTCAGGTAATGGTGTAAAATCAGAGATGTTGACAGGCATGACATATTTCAGGTAATGCTGTAAAATCAGAGGTGTAGACAGGCATGACATATTTCAGGTAATGGTGTAAAATCAGAGGTGTAGACAGGCAAGAGATATTTCAGGTAATGGTGTAAAATCAGAGGTGTAGACAGGCAGAGATATTTCAGGTAATGGTGTAAAATCAGAGCTGTAGACAGGCATGAGATATTTCAGGTAATGGTGTAAAATCAGAGATGTTGACATGCATGAGATATTTCAGGTAATGCTGTAAAATCAGATATGTTGACAGGCATGACATATTTCAGGTAATGGTGTAAAATCAGAGATGTTGACAGGCATGACATATTTCAGGTAATGCTGTAAAATCAGAGGTGTAGACAGGCATGACATATTTCAGGTAATGGTGTAAAATCAGAGGTGTAGACAGGCATGAGATATTTCAGGTAATGGTGTAAAATCAGAGGTGTAGACAGGCAAGAGATATTTCAGGTAATGGTGTAAAATCAGAGCTGTAGACAGGCATGAGATATTTCAGGTAATGGTGTAAAATCAGAGATGTTGACATGCATGAGATATTTCAGGTAATGCTGTAAAATCAGATATGTTGACAGGCATGACATATTTCAGGTAATGGTGTAAAATCAGATAAGTTGACAGGCATGAGATATTTCAGGTAATGGTGTAAAATCAGACTGAAGAATGTTGGGGAAAGTGGAAACTTGTTATTTAACCGGACTAACGACTCTGGTGATGATGATAAAGTAGCAGTTACACACTGAAACAAGCCCAGATACAGACACTGAAATTCTACATCAGTTAAAATCAAATTATTTATTGATCTCTGATTTTGTATAAAAAATAACAATAAGTTTGGTTCTTCAACTAAGCTTTACTTATATTTTTATTCTGACAGTTTTCCCTGAAAGGAAAACAAAGCTACACATGTCAACAGACACAATCAGTGGTTAGAGCTGGACTTTCCATCTCAAAGTCCCAATAACACCACCTGGTTCTTTTACAATAGAGGTAAGTTTTTTTCTCATTTTCAAGACCTGCTGATACCTTGAATCCCCTTCTTGTTGATTGGGCTGCCTGAATGGCAAGGTTAAAATGGTAATACATGTACAGCCCACTCCTAACTGTAAAACTGAATGTGGGAGATGCAGCTGACAGACAGACACTGGAGGACACCATCACATACCAGGTTTGGGTGCAGTGGTGGTCTAGTGGTAATGCATCCACCTAGGAAGCAAGAGAATCTGAGCACATAGGATCAAACCCCATACTTGCCAGGATTTTCTTCCCCTCCATTTTGCAATAAAATCTACTCAGTGTGAGGGTGTACACACATGTGTGACTGAAGCCTGACTGAATGACAAAGGCACTACATAAAATGTATCCATACTGGCACTATACAAGTACCCACATTAGTCAATGGATGAAAAACCTACCAGTCCCATGGCCGCCTTGTGTGTGGGGGAGATGGACAGGTCAGCCACCTTGATCTCCCACACCTGCACGGCATCGAACCAGTGGTCCGGCTCGACTGCTGAATCCCAGCAGTAGTACGGCCGCGGCTGTGGCAGCACGTGGCCCTTTAAAAACTCTGAGTGTTTGTCCAGGTCTTCGTCCTTGAATCCTGTGCCAATCTGGTGAAATAAAGAATACAGGAAGAAAGGATTCTGATTATCACAGAACATGAAAACAAGAACTGACACCATATCCATTGTCATGGTATAGAAAAACCCTTTACAAAGAAACAGATTATCATAATTATCATAATAAATGAAAGAATAAAAGAAAAAGACTACCATAATAAATCAAAGAAAAAAGAAAACACTGTCACAACATCACAGGATAAAAAGACATGCATCAAAAGTCTTTTTTTAAATGGGGCTGTAATATAATAACAAATCCAGAAAATGGATCAACACATCAATTATCACCAGATACAAAAAAGCCCACTGACATCACAAGAAAACGCAGGCCTCACCTTGCAGATGGACTGGAACTCCTCATTCTCCTCGTCATAGCAGGCCAGTAGGAAGCCCCCATATTTGCCTGTACGTTTGCCAGTGCCCACGTAACCGCCAATGACCACAACATCCAGTGTGTCACCCACTCCATCCACATAATCTTTCTTCAACTGAAACACAATTTGGGGACTGTCATACTGATCCTTAGAGACCAAAAGGTACATACTGGTCAAACAGGATACACAACGTCTTCATTAATATTTACTATGTCTCAATAACAATTTTCTTCTTCATTAATGTTCATATTGTTACACTGATCCACATTAACAATGTACAATATCTCAACAATAACATTCTTCTTCATGAAGACATGACTGCATGTCTTGAAACCATAAAAAGATTATAAAATGACCATGAGGGAGAGGAAGAAGAAGCATCGCAGTACTGTAATAGCTTGCCAGCTGGACGGTTGTGGGACTGACTGTCATCTGTTGCCAAGACACCAGCATCAGTCATATTATGAAAGGTAGTTTAACCCTTTCATTGCCAGGAAAATAAGATTTAAGTGAAATCTATTTGCCAGGGTTTTTTCACAAGAAACAGGTACTTTTTTTTTTAATTCTGTGCTCTTTGTTATTGGAGAAAGACCCATAAAAGTATATATTTTCTGAAAGGTAAATGAATAAAGAATACAAAACACATGATGTTTTCCCATTCTATATATTTTCAGTGACATGCTGTTGTTTTGAAATCAGTGTTTCATTTTTTGTCATATTTTCAACTTGTTCATTACAAACATTAGTCAAGTAATTTGCACTAAAATACCAATTTTCTGGACAAATGGATAACACCTGCACATACAAATTATACTAGAAGAACTACAATTTAAAAAACAAAAAAGAAGAAGAGAGAGAGAGATACACAATGCCCCCTTGGTCTCCAAATGCCCCTCCCCCACTCTCCCTCCCCCTCTTCAAATCTCTCACACGGTCACTTCATCCAGTTCTCATCACACCGCGTTGGCTGAGTGCCAAGAAAATCGCTCACACTGTGTCCTGCTAATAATTCGGTCACTTTCTGTCGACTGCTACAGCTGTACAGTCGGCATCATTCACTGACAGACATATCTTGGCCAGTCTCTTCATTGCTCCCTTTATTTTCTATCAAATCATCCTACAAAAAAAAAAGTTCATCACTGTCTTCTCCTTCAAACTTATGCTTCAATTCTTTCTGAGCATCAGCTAAAGAAACAATCTTGGTTGATTTAGTGCACCACGATCGTATATCTTGATCACGGTGTCCAACATTTTGTTGAGCAAGCGAGGAGAGCAGCCAGGCAAACACTGGCGGTAACCCAACCAAAACATTCAAATAAAGGACTGCCTCATGACGAAGATGGGGTTTCTAGCTATGAACAGAATCTAGAAAGATTCCCCAAGCTAAAGCTGCCAGTATTTTTGTCAACAAACTCAATGCAAACCAGGGAAAAGTCAGAATACATGTGTGTATTTTGATGACAACTTATCTCGTCATTGCGGCAGCGAAGCATACATGCTTGCGCTAACTAGTTATCTCACCATATAGGCAGCCTTGGGGTGAAGGATATAGCCCAAGTCATGCCTTCAATGCAAACAATGGCAGCTGGATTGCTTCAATCATTCTCCCATGCACACTCACCTTCAGCCAATTGTGGGATCGCTTGGCAATTTCATAAGTAGCATCCACATCCAGTGTCTTGACCATAAGTCCCTCACAGTTTCCTGAAAAAAAAAACGTCCGTAAATTTTATTCCCATTTTGAAGTAAAGCTGTAGTAAGGCACAGGTACCAAGAGGAGGGAGAAGGGGGAAAACATACACTGTTGCCAAATTTTCACCTGGTTTTTAGTTTTGAACAGTTCAACACATTCCACCAAGATACATGTCTCTATACAAAATCCTGTTTTTTGGCTGAAATAACACACACATAAAAAATCTTGCCAATCAATGCAAGGCATTCAGACACGCAAAATACTGAATTTGCCCTTTATACATTTTTTCTTTCCCTCTCATTTCCCTATTTTAAATGATTACTGTATCAGATTATTCAAGCCTTCAGGTTCATTTAACATTTTGTCATTCATGTCTCTCAATCCCTCCCTGATCTTAAAATGAACCATTAAGTCTACATACATAATCAAATCAAATCAAATCAAAAGGAAATTTTCTTCCTAAAATTACGTTTATCTAACATACTTACCGTGACCCACTAGTGCAGACTCCGGCAGGGGTCTGACATTCCTGTCCTGTCCAAACTACTATCCGCCTATGCGGAGAAAACGAAAGTAGCTATGGCCGATACTTTCTTGATGCATTTGGAAATTATTTTCTGCTATCACAGGCTCATTATCAACACAAACAAACATTACAAAGGAGATTCTACAATACATGGCAGACAAAACTTAACAGGGAACCTGATGATTATAAAATAAAATAAAAATTCTGTATTTCTGTATGTCTTCACCTTTGATGGACTCCTCCAGAAACTCTTCAATCTCCTCAGTGTTGGAGGAGATCATGGACTTGGCAAACACAAATTCCCCCTCCACCTCTTTGAAGTGGTCTCGCAGCAGCTGCCGTCTGGTGCGGAACGGTTTCTGCACCAGCGACTCCCCGTTCAGGTACAGCAGGTCAAAGGCGTAGACACACACCTTCACCTTGATCTGGCTCTCATCGGCATCCTGCAGCACACATACCAGCCTCAAGGTTACTGGTTATGAATACAGGCAAGTCTGTTGTATAAAATGTGGGTTGTTGCAGCACACATACCAACCTCAAGGTTACTGGTTATGAATACAGGCAAGTCTCTTGTATAAAATGTGGGTTGTTTCAGCACACATACCAACCTCAAGGTTACTGGTTATGAATACAGGCATGTCTCTTGTATAAAATGTGGGTTGTTGCAGCACACATACCAACCTCAAGGTTACTGGTTATGAATACAGGCATGTCTCTTGTATAAAATGTGGGTTGTTGCAGCACACATACCAACCTCAAGGTTACTGGTTATGAATAAAGGCATGTCTTGTATAAAATGTGGGTTGTTGCAGCACACATACCAACCTCAAGGTTACTGGTTATGAATAAAGGCATGTCTTGTATAAAATGTGGGTTGTTGCAGCACACATACCAACCTCAAGGTTATTGGTTAATGTATAAAGAAAGTCTGTTGTATAAAATGTGGGTTGTTGCAGCACACAAAACAACCTCAAGGTTACTGGTTATTTTAAAAAGTATGTGGGTTGTAAAAGTAAACCTCACTTTGATGAGAAAGGAGGAGTTTGTATTATACTCCATGTTTGGTGTTAAATATACTTACCATGTCAAACTGATGCAAACTAGGCCTATTGGTTTGCTCTGCTTGGCCAAATTTCGCGCGGCTAACAGTGAAAAGACGGGCCCACCCGCTCTCAGCCAATCAAACGCCTCTAAAAACTATAAGCGCTTAATCATTCCTTTGGCCAAGGCTCTCCACGCCATCTTGTCAGGTTTACGCTCTGTCTCATCTTACGCTTTTTTCGGCTGTTCAGCGTATCCTTTGAAGTGTCAACTTCTTAAATCATAGGGGTGAAGAAAGTATATCAAGAGCAACAGAGTTGTAAAGTAAACCACTGATAAAAAGTGTCAGTGTTTCAAATCAGATTTGTCTTAAGGAACCGAGAAAGTCCATGGAAAAAAGAAAACGGGCTGTAAAGTAAGACTCACTTTGATCAAAAGTGTCAACATGTCAAACCACAGGTTTGTCTTCAGGGACAGAGAAAGTCTATGTAAACAAAAATTTTTTTTTTTAATATTTAAAAAAAAAAAACATGAGGTCTAAAATGTCATGTGACAGATACTTCTTAGCAAAGTGAGTCATAATGTTCCACCAACAATTGTTATATATATATATATACTTTCTCCATTTTGTAAGTTTTATAGACTCAGCAGTCATCGTTTGTAATATTGCTGTACCTTATTGGTTCTGTTTTTCGTTTTCTTCCGAAATGTAGCCCACCTCATAGAATGCTTTCTCTTTCATTCTTTGATTTGCTACCTGAGAAGTTTTTGAAATGGGGATGGCAGCTGGAGAGAAGTAATGGAACTGACTTGACAGGAAACTAACTTGTTCTTTTCTGGTCATCAAGAATCAGGAGATTTTATTCTTTTCCTTTCTTTCTTTCTTTATTTATTTAGTTAGTTAGTCAGTTAACTGTTAGTTAGTTTAACTAGTTAGTTAGTTAGTTAGTTAGTTAGTGTGTGTGTGTGTGTGTGTCTGTGTGTGTGTGTGTGTGTGTGTGTGTGTGTGTGTGTGTGTGTGTGTGTGTGTGTGTGTTTTAATGAAGATCCTGTCTTGACAAAGTTAACAAGGAAGCATATACTACCTTGTCTTTATTTAGTTACTGCTGCAATCTTGAGAGACATGCATAGAAATATTTGCCATACTAGTTAAAAAAAGATTAATAAATAACTAAGAAAAAACAATTTTTTAACAAGAACAGAACACAACGGATGATGCTTTTTGACAAATCAATCTCCACAGTATTTATTATCAGTGACCACATCATCAGAACATAATAAAAAGGAACTTTTCCTTCTTCTCTCTCAGCTCAGTAAAGAGTCACTAGGTCACCATACTGAAGAGCTATTCACCAGATTCTTCAAGGTCTGATGGTTGCATGTCAAAGCCTGGGTGTCTGCGAATGATTTTCCTATCCATTCTGCAATGATGTCAGTCCATTGTTTCCATTCTGTGATCTTTTCCTTCATGATGCCGTGTGTCTTGGGCAAGTCAAATCTGGCAGAGCCCATCCCTATCCAGATCAATTTTCTTGTTGGGTTTACTCTCCACAAGTGGCAGGTTGTTCTGGGGCACATGGTTACCAGTAGCAGAGAAGAATGCAGAGAAAAACAGTGAACAGATCTATTCACATTAAAACGCTGTAAAATCTCTATCACCTCCAGTAGCAGAGAAGAATGCAGAGAAAAACAGTGAACAGATCTATTCACATTAAAACGCTGTAAAATCTCTATCACCTCCAGTAGCAGAGAAGAATGCAGAGAAAAAAAGGTGAATAGATCTATTCAAACTGAAACGCTGTAACATCTCCATCACGTATGTAAATTAAGATGACGTCCATCCCACTCACCTTTCTCTTGCGTGTGCTGAGAACCTGGAAAGGCAGGATCTGCTGTTTCTCACTGTCCCAGGCCACAGCCTCAGAGTCAATGACACACGACTTCACCTCACTGCCCAGGGCTTTTGGCATGCGGCCAATGATGTCAGGATACTTGCTGGTATTGTCCTCCGAGTTACGACTGTAGATGTGGATCTGTCCACCCTCCAAGACATGAATCTGGTGACATGACATGATGGGTTAGGTTTCTTTCTAGATGAATAAAAAATACTCTGAACACAAATTCTAAACACAAGTGGGTATGGTGTCACAAAGTGTATGAAAAAGAAAGGGTTTCCTGTTATCAAGCCAATCATTCAGAAAGCTTTCAAGTTATTTTCAAATATTCCAGCAGATTTGAAAACAAACCTGAAAGAAAATGATACATATCACAATAATTGTGGGATAAACTCAACACTTTAACCTGAAAACAATACACTGATCTGTTCAGCAGATTCAGCTCTGCTGAAAGTTTTTTTTAAATTCTGTTCCCCATCCCCCACCCACACGCACAATAATCAACAGGCATCACTGCATATGAGAATGAAATTGAAATTTTATAAACAGTATACATTGTATGATGTCTCATTAAAAAACTTAAGGATTACAGAATACTTCATTATCCCAATAAAAGAAATTAAGTTACTTGTAAGTTGAATTTACCTGTGCACGCTCTCCATCATATTTATATTCGCAGGTGAAGTCCATGTTTTCAAAACGTCGTAGCACCTCACTGACTCCTTTGGTTGGGTGAGCCAGCATGGGCTTCAGAGGAATACCTGAATCACAAACACAAAATGTATGACAGTCTGACATGTCTACGGAATACCTGAATCACAAACACACAATGTATGACAGTCAGACATGTCCCAGGAATACCTGAATCACAAACACACAATGTATGACAGTCAGACATTCCCAGGAATACCTGAATCACAAACACACAATGTATGAGTCCGACATATCCAAGGAATACCTGAATCACAAACACACAATGTATGAGTCAGTCATGTCCGAGGAATACCTGAATCACAAACACACAATGTATGACAGTCCGACATGTCCAAGGAATACCTGAATCACAAACACACAATGTATGAGTCAGTCATGTCTGAGGAATACCTGAATCACAAACACACAATGTATGACAGTCAGACATGTCCAAGGAATACCTGAATCACAAACACACAATGTATGACAGTCAGACATGTCCAAGGAATACCTGAATCACAAACACACAATGTATGACAGTCAGACATGTCCCAGGAATACCTGAATCACAAACACACAATGTATGACAGTCAGACATGTCCAAGGAATACCTGAATCACAAACACACAATGTATGACAGTCTGACATGTCCAAGGAATACCTGAATCACAAACACACAATGTATGACAGTCAGACATGTCCCAGGAATGCCTGACTCACAAACACACAATGTATGACAGTCTGACATGTCCAAGGAATACCTGAATCACAAACACACAATGTATGACAGTCAGACATGTCCAAGGAATACCTGAATCACAAACACACAATGTATGTTGTCAGTCATGTCCAAGAAATACCTAAATCACAAACACACAATGTATGAGTCAGTCATGTCCGAGAAATACCTGAATCACAAACACACAATGTAGGACAATCCGACATGCCCAAGGAATACCTGAATCACAAACACACAATGTATGACAGTCAGACATGTCCAAGGAATACCTGAATCACAAACACACAATGTATGATTGTCAGACATGTCCAAGGAATACCTGAATCACAAACACACAATGTATGAGTCAGACATGTCCAAGGAATACCTGAATCACAAACACACAATGTATGATTGTCAGACATGTCCAAGGAATACCTGAATCACAAACACACAATGTATGACAGTCAGACATGTCCAAGGAATACCTGAATCACAAACACACAATGTATGACAGTCAGACATGTCCAAGGAATACCTGAATCACAAACACACAATGTATGACAGTCAGACATATCCAAGGAATACCTGAATCACAAACACACAATGTATGACAGTCAGACATGTCCAAGGAATACCTGAATCACAAACACACAATGTATGACAGTCAGACATGTCCAAGGAATACCTGACTCACAAACACACAATGTATGACGACAGTCCAACATGTCCAAGGAATACCTGAATCACAAACACACAATGTATGACAGTCAGACATGTCCAAGGAATACCTGAATCACAAACACACAATGTATGACAGTCAGACATGTCCAAGGAATACCTGAATCACAAACACACAATGTATGATTGTCAGACATGTCCCAGGAATACCTGAATCACAAACACACAATGTATGAGTCAGACATGTCCCAGGAATACCTGAATCACAAACACACAATGTATGAGTCAGACATGTCCCAGGAATACCTGACTCACAAACACACAATGTATGACAGTCAGACATGTCCAAGGAATACCTGAATCACAAACACACAATGTATGACAGTCAGACATGTCCAAGGAATACCTGAATCACAAACACACAATGTATGAGTCAGTCATGTCCGACTATGACCATCAGAACAGCAGAGGAGGCAACTCCTGTCCTGACTATCCAGGCTAGAATTTGGTTATAGTGGAAAGAGTCTTGTCCAACTGGAATGATCCCAAAAGGCTAACTAGCCCCCAAACACACAATACTGCCACACAAAATCTTGTAAATTTAAGTCAATACAAATCTATCTAATTGAAGGGATGAGGAAGGCATTAACAACTGGCATGTTGACAAGTTGGGTCTTGCAGACAAAACAGACTTTGACACAATTCTTCAGAAATCATCCAAAATATATGCAGATGCAAGTGTAATAGTACCACTAGATGAAACAAGAGAGGTAAGGCCTTCAAGACTCACTTGTGATAAATTAAGTCCCCTAGCATTAATTACAGAGTAATTTCCCTTTTTTACTATCTGCACCAAAACGTTTGCAAAATAAATAAAACTTCCATGCTTAGCAAAAGAAGTTCCTGTTTGAACAAAAAATGATAATAATGACTCCTCTTGTTGTTGTGTCAGAATAAGAGGTCAGAGTGCCAAGTTTAGAGAATACAAAAAATATAAATATAACAGTAAATGCAGTCTGCATATAATTAGGCTTCTTTTTATTTTTTTGTGCCCATCCCAGAGGTGCAATATTGTTTTAAACAAGATGACTGGAAAGAACTGAATTTTTCATATTTTTATGCCAAATCTGGTGTCAACTGACAAAGTATTTGCAGAGAAAATGTCAATGTTAAAGTTTACCACGGACACAAACACACACACACAGAGACAACCGAACACCGGGTTAAAACACAGACTCACTTTGTTTACACAAGTGAGTCAAAAATTCAGATAATATAGCAAAGAATCTCCTTTTCAAGAGTCTCAAATTATGTTTCATCATTTAATTTGTGCTGTGATGTCAGGTGCCAAATTCAACCATAAAAAAGTTATAAATATATTTCTATTTCCATTCATCCAAACATGATGTTATTATATTTAATTACAGCTTATCAAAGCAATCAGGTCAGTCACATATCACTAATCAACAACCAACACATGTTCTCACCTGGGGTCAGTTTACAATGCTCAGGCAACTCTTGCAGACCATGCTCAAGAAGGGTACTGATGATGGAGTCATAACTTGGCAACTCACTGAAATAAAAGCAAAAAAAAAAAAGGCCTTGATTCAATCTTTCCTGAATATTCACAATTTTACTGTCTACATGTAAATTTCTGTTAACCATTCACTGTATTTTTCAGAAAAAATTGGCAAATAATAACTCTTTTGTTGCTGTGAGTTCTTTAACATGCAATGAGTACATACTATGTTAGTGGTCTCAATCACCTCATCCTGAAGACCAGCTCCTGAACCACCACTTCAGTCTAGTGGATAAATGAAAAAAATCCACATCATGCATGACTTGGATCATGACCCCCAGATCTCACTTCCTAAGAAAAACAACAACCCGCCATTCAACACATCACCCCTGCACAAATACACCCACCAGCAGAACTCACCAGTAGGTCGTCTTGATGATCATTGCAGCTTCTTCCATTTTCTTTTTGGCAGCATCAGCTCCCAATCCTTTCTTGGCATCCACAATTTCTGGAGGGAACTCTGCAAAGCAAACATCAGTAACAATGTTTTCTTATCTGCCATTTGTATAAATGCACAGTAAGACAGGATTTTCTTGCTGTCATGTTTAATGTATTGTATTTGTGTTGTGACTTTCGCAAATAAAATACTTTTTAAACCAACAGGAGTTGGGTTGTTTTTTCAACTGACTGCTGCAGCTTGGACAATGGTGATCATGATGATCAAACTCACCCCTCACGCCCCTATACCAACCTCCCCACAAAAACATATCAGTTTCATATGAAACGTAACCAATATCGCTGATATTTCTGAAAACAATTGATGGATGAGGGATAGAAAGCTTTCCACTGTTCCTTGTAAACATTCTTCAGACATACTAAATCATGAACCCTCTTTCTCTAAACATGTGGACAGACACAGAGGACCAGAAAAGCCCACCTTGGCCAGGGGGGGTGAGGAAAGCAGCATGGCCCAGCGCTGTCAACACAGACTGTTCTGCCAGTCCTATGCGCAGCTTGCCGCTCAGCGACCGGATCAGGTAACGTGCCTCTGACTGGCGACACGCCACGAACATCCCCTTGATCTTCTCTATTTTCTTGGACATCACCTGCACAGACATTCACATCACTTGCACAGACATTCACATCACCTGCACAGACATTCACATCACTTGCACAGACATTCACATCACCTGCACAGACATTCACTCCACCTGCACAAAGACATCTACCGCACAAAGACATCTACATCACCTGCACAAAGACATCTACATCACCTGCACAGACATTCACTACACCTACACAATGACATTCTCTTCACCTGCACAACAATATCCACAACACAAACACAAAAATATTTATGTCACCTGAACAAAGCCATCCACATCACCTGCACATAGACATTCATATCACCTGCACAAAGACATTTACATCACCTGCACAGACATTCACTCCACCTGCACACCCACCACAAAGGCATCACCTGCACAAAGACGTCTACATCACCTGCACAGACATTCACTACACCTACACAATGACATTCTCTTCACCTGCACAACAATATCCACAACACAAACACAAAAATATTTATGTCACCTGAACAAAGACATCCACATCACCTGCACACAGACATTAATATCACCTGCACAAAGACATTTACATCACCTGCACAGACATTCACTCCACCTGCACACCCACCACAAAGACATCACCTGCAAACAAAGAACAAAGACATTCACATCAGTTACAAACCAACAACAAAGACATTCACATCAACTGCAAACAAACAACAAAGACATTCACATCACCTGCACACCTATAACAAAGACATTCACTTGACGTGCAAACAAGCCACAAAGACATTCACACCACCTGCACAAACCTTAACAAAGACAGTTGCATTACATGCAAACAAACCACAAAGACATTCACACCACCTGCACAAACCATACAGACATTCACACCACCTGCACAAACCACAAAGACATTTGCATTATATGCAAACAAACCACAAAGACATTCATATCACCTGCACATCCACAACAAAGACATTCACACCGCCTGCACATCCACAACAAAGATATTCACACCACCTGCACATCCACAACAAAGACATTCACACCACCTGCACAAACCACAAAAACATATGCATTACGTGCAAACAAACTACAAAGGCATTCATATCACCTGCACATCCACAACAAAGACATTCACACCGCCTGCACATCCACAACAAAGACAATCACACCACCTGCACAAACCACAAAAACATATGCATTACGTGCAAACAAACTACAAAGGCATTCACATCACCTGCACATCCACAAAGACATTCACATCACCTGCACATCCACAACTAAGATATTCACATCACCTGCACATCCACAACAAAGACATTCACATCACCTGCACATCCACAACTAAGATATTCACATCACCTGCACATCCACAACAAAGACATTCACATCACCTGCACACCCACAACAAAGACATTCACACCACCTGCACACCCACAACAAAGATATTCACACCACCTGCACATCCACAACAAAGACATTCACATCACCTGCACATCCACAACTAAGACATTCACACCACCTTCACATCCACAACTAAGACAGTCTGTTCCTTCCTGATCTGAGGTCTCCTGAGGTTCAGCTTTTTGTTGTTTTTATAATCAAAAAGTAAAGATAATTATCATATGAATAATCAAATAAGTTAATAAAAGAATAAATGAATTAGCACCAGGAATGGAATACAGGTCAACAAATCATTAATGAAAGAAGAAAACTATGAAAAAAAAGAAAAGAAAAGAAAAATATACTGGGACCATATATTTATTCAAAACAGTCAACACAGACTGTGAAATTGCACAGACAGTGAAATCGCATTACACTCTAGTGATTTTATTTCTTCTTCTTTGCTGAAACTGCTTTTTGTTTGATGAACACTTAAAAACAAATCCAATGTTTGCAAATTCAGCTGCAAATATATATATGCCATGATCAATATATCTGTTGCTCATGTGCACACAATTTTTCAATACATAAACCAAAACTATTGTTTAAAAAAAAAATAACAAAAAATAAAAAAGATATTCATTACAAGCTGACAGAAACTGATGATACTCACTGCACTGCCAGTCATTTCAGCAATCTCCTTCAGTCTGGAGAACACACTGGCCACAGTCAACTTTGGTGGGGCAAACATCATCCTCTGGTTACTGCGACTACTCTGTAGACCAAAGCCCAGTGCAAAATGTATTATTACGTCAAGCGCTGATTCCAAATCAAGAAGTCAGAATTTATGTTACATGTCTGTATGAGAGAGAGTTGCATGCATGCGTGTGTGTGTGCATGACTGAAACCTGATTGAAAGATGCAGGAAACAAATGATGAGCACCCAATGGCAGCTGTCAGTCTCTACCCAGGTACTCAGCCCGCTGTGCAAATGATTCCATGTTTGTAAAGTGCTCAGAACTTGGTCTCTGACTGAGGATAGATGCAATATAAGTATCCATGTCATCATCAAGTCAAACAATTAAAAACAAAAAAAAAATCTTTTTTCACATTAAAACTTTGAAAATTCACTGACTTTAAATCATATTCATTACCCACCAGATAAAAGTAAACTCAATCACAATCACATGTTTTAAAGTAATCCATATAATATTATATATATATATATATATAAAACACCAATCATTAATTCTTTTTAAAAACAACATGCAAGCAAGAACTTGTACTGGCTAAACTGGGTCACAGAAACAAACTTGAGGAAGGGAAGGAAGAAGTGTGATATGCAGACAGGAAGGAGGTTGGGGGGATGAGGGGGGGGGTATGAAAAAGGAGCCAAAAGGACAGAGGTGAAGACAGAGGAGGGGGCAGAGGGGTAGACGAGGAGGTTGTATGAAAAAGGAGCCAAAAGGACAGAGAGGTGAAGACAGAGGAGAGGGCAGAGGGGTAGATGAGGAGGTTGTATGAAAAAGGAGCCAAAAGGACAGAGAGGTGAAGACAGAAAGGGGGCAGAGGGGTAGACGAGGAGGTTGTATGAAAAAGGAGCCAAAAGGACAGAGAGGTGAAGACAGAGGAGGGGGGAGAGGGGTAGATGAGGAGGTTGTATGAAAAAGGAGCCAAAAGGACAGAGAGGTGAAGACAGAGGAGGGGGGAGAGGGGTAGATGAGGAGGTTGTATGAAAAAGGAGCCAAAAGGACAGAGAGGTGAAGACAGAAAGGGGGGAGGGGGGGTGTAGATGAGGAGGTTGTATGAAAAAGCCAAAAGGACAGAGAGGTGAAGACAGAGGGTGTGGGAGAGGGGGGGGGTGTAGACGAGGAGGTTGTATGAAAAAGGAGCCAAAAGGACAGAGAGGTCAAGACAGAAAGGGGGGAAGGGGGGGGGTGTAGACGAGGAGGTTGTATGAAAAAGGAGCCAAAAGGACAGAGAGGTCAAGACAGAGGGGGGGGAGGGATGTGGGGGGGCGGGGGAGTAGATGAGGAGGTATGAAAAAGAAGCCAAAAGGACAGAGAGGTGAAGACAAAGGGGGGGTGATGGGGGGTGGGGAGGGTAGATAAGGAGGTTGTATGAAAAAGAAGCCAAAAGGACAGAGAGGTGAAGACAAAGGGGGTGGGGGGGGGGGGGGCGAGGAGTGGGGGAGGTGGCGAGCACAGAGAAGGGGAAGAATCAGGAAGAAAAATGTTGTATGTGACATTCAATCCTGTATGTGACTTTCAATCCTAAAAACTTTACTGCTAAAAACATGTTTACATAGCCTAGGTGTCAGTGAGTGCATGTTTGTACACATATCTGCATTTTCAAGAAAGATACTGCGTGCATGCATGCGTATGTGTACACGAATGTGCATATGATATGTATGCACACCTCTCAGCAGTATGTTTGTTTCATTTTCCTATTCTTGACATTACTTTTTCCACCACCCCCTTCCCCCCCTCCACCCAGAAACACACACCTCCTTCTTCTTCACCTCTCTCTCCCTCTTTGAGTCTGTCAGTCTGTTTGTCAGTCAGTCAGTCTGTCTGTCTCTTTCTCTTTCTGCAACAGTCTTCAACCCCCTGGGCAGACTTCTAACAAATGTACACGAGTCTGACTCGGTAATTCCTGCATCATCCATCTCCACACAACTCCTCTCCTCTCAAGATTCCACCCCCCCCCCTCCCCCTCCTCCCACACTCCCGGCCCCCTTTACTTAGCTGTCCCCATTTATTCACACTCAGCCAGACGCCCTGAAGGGGAAGGGGTGGGGTGGGAGGTGGGGGGAGGAGGGGTAAGCAGGAGGCAGTCACCAGACAAATTAGAACTGTTACCCTGGGTGGGTGACTCACCCCTGCCTTCAGGGAGTTCCTTCGCCAAGTCTTCAGCAAATGACAGTGCCATTCATTTGGACTTACCTCTCTGCTTTGTTAATATCATAACTTAGAGGTTGGGGGTTTTTTGGTCTTTTTTTTGGGAGGGGGGTGGGGGTGTTGAGGGGGAGTGGGGGTGGGGTTCTCTTTAAGTATTAATCCACTATCACCCTTTCTTCTCTTCTCTTTTGTGCATGCATGCATGTGTATATGCGCACACTTCAAGTATGTCCCCATACGCAGCCACATCTGAGCTCATTCCAGTCCAGCAAGCACCATAAATGTAAGGTCACCATGAGGCCACACCCTGAAGGAGACCCCGCATAGTTGCTGAGTCTCTTTAGACACCATTCATTCTGACACAGCCAATGCCTTCCTCATCCTGTTGCAATCCCAGAGCTGACAACCCAAAGGGAGACAACAGTGCCAGACTGCCTGGGGGCCACCCAGTGAAAAAGACCCTGCACCGCTGCTGAGTCCACTTGGTGAGGCTCAACTGCATGTTATTTCCGTCTTTATATCCCACTACTGTTAACAAATCACCCTTGCATGGAACCAGACTAGACATGCTTGGAATTAGAATGGAAACATGTGAAATACAATCATTTGCTGCTTTTTTTTTTCTCATTAAAAAAAAATAATATTCAGTCCAGTCAGGCATGCAAACTGTCAGATTGAAACTGAAAGAACATGATATAACTATTTTCAGAATTACATAAACCATAAAAAACAGTAGGTGGAGGAAGAGAAATAAGACCAACTGCTTGTGATCTCTTAACATTATTTTTAACCAGTCAGCAAACAAAATCCACAAATAATCAACACACAGCTTTCTTCAAGAAATCAGCCAAGTATTATATTCAAACAGTTCTTGTAGTTGACATCCTTACCTCTGCTACAATACCCAGGTCCCCTTTCTCCTGAACATCGGCTTTCAGCTTGTCCACAGTGCGACCTGAAAATGTCACCACAGTCACTCCACTGAGCACTGTGTCAGGGGTGGACAAACACCTCTTCACAGCTAACAGCATGCTGTTTTTCCCTGTATTTTTTAATATCCACTTTGTAAATTAAAAAAACAGACATACAATAACTTTTAATATTCATTTTGTAAATTAAAAAAACTGACATACAATAACATATAAGAACACAGAACAACATTGAAAGATTCAATTTTGCATAGTTCTTTCAATAGCATAGTTGATTCATAGTAAACATGTAGATATACAACAGAACTTACTGGGATATAAGAAAAAAATAAGGTGTCAAAAGAGGAAGAATATCTAAAACATCATTGTGCGAGTTGTAAATTTAAAAAAAAACACACAAAAAAGTGAGACAATGGGGTGGTTTCACAATATATGCTTATGAAATAGGCAAGAGATACGAAGAGTATACTGCGACACAACAATGTCGGAGAATACTTAATCATCATATATATTCCATCTAATTTCTAGGCATGTTCCCTTTTCTTTCATCATACAGTATACATGCACTGGTCAGCAAGCTAAGATGCTTCATTAAAAACAGAAACTTTCGTGACTCTGAAGCATAAGATAGATCCATCCAATCCAAAATGAGCATGTCAATCCAGTTCTGTCTCCACACAAATGAGGAGAGATGAAAGTTCAATAAATCCATCAAGCAGAAGACTCTCTCTTGGAAGAACATATACACGTACCCGGTGAACTCTATGGACCACTGGAAGGACTGCGCCTTATCCCAGCAATTCAACGTTATCACAGTATGAGCATGTAACACAAAAGAATGATAAGGACGGTTACTGTCAGTCGATCAATCAATCAATCAATCCTGACATCTTCAGGTCAGAAAATGGACTTCTCTTTGGGTGAACACATATCACACATCATGGAGGATAAAAAATAAAAAAAATAAAACAGCTTCAACCCCATGTGAAATGCATCTTAATTCCATGTTTCAACTGCTTATGTCAAACAATATACAAACAGGTGGCAGCTCCAGTAAACATTTCCACAAAAAATGTTCCAAGTCTGAAAGAGAAAAAGTACAAGAGTGATGGGGGTATCGTACCTGTGGCCTGGGCAATGGCCTTCATGAGCACAGTGTCACCAATACCCAGCTCCACCCCCTTGTAGGCAGGTGCCAGTTTGTTGAGACACAGGTAAACACACTGCAGGAGATCTTGGGGAGACAGGGCTATCACAGAGCGAAGGAAGTTGCACAGGATCTCTATCATCTGCAATCTGAAACACACTTCACACTGCACAAACAGCTTATGGAACAAAAACTAAACTGCTTTTCACAATGCTCTGTGTGTGTGTGTGTGTGTGTGTGTGCGCGCGCGCGCGTGCGTGTGTGTGTGTGTGAATCAGAATCAGGATCAGAATCAGAATCGTATTTATTTGTTATGAAAACCATAAATTAAAGGGGTTTATATACAAACAATAAAGGGTTAAAAAAAGAAAAAAAAAAAAAAAAAAGAACTAAACTACTAAACTAAATGTAAGGTGTTCCAATTAAAACGTGACATGTTCTTTGAAACATTCTTGATTCATATATGATTCTTACTAGTTGAGGTTGTACTGGGTCGTAATTATCATTGACTGACTGTATCAGTATCATCAAAATTTGTAAATTCAGTGTGTGTGTGTGTGTGTGTGTGTGTGTGTGTGTGTGTGTATGTATGCATGAGTGTTTGCATTCTGACATGTATCCCTTGTTCTACTAAGTGTAAATTTTTGCAGTTCAAAATCTACTTGTCTGTATTACTTTAAAATTACTTGTTTTTTTAAACTTTCTCATTATCTAATATCAGAAATCACCTTAATTCTGTTGGCAACCAAAACAAGCATTTCCTCTGTTGTTGCCAGTCAGAATCAAATATAAAACAACTTTAATAACAAAAATACTTAAAATCACTTGAGCATACCTCGCAGATGTAGCTTCAATGGCTTCAAAGGTTTTTGACAGAGCCAAATATGGTACCCTGGTGAAGAAACAAAACAAAATACATTAACATGTGATGGCTGTCTAAGAAATACTAATATAAAAAAAAGAGTAAAATCATGATTACCACCTATTTTCCCTAAAGTCAAAGAAATGAATGTTAAAAAGTAAAGGGTCTTGCTTCCCTTTCATTTGCAGAATTAACCTCTCAACCCCTGTCAGGCACGAGTTCTGTATTTTGCCAGATATTTCTAGTCTTCTGCATATATGATAAAAACTGATCAGATATGATCAATAATATTGTTTTTGTTTTTTCTTTAGGGGAAACATATATCGCTCTCTCTCTCTCTCTATATATATATAAATATATTACAAAAATTCCTCTTCAATCTTATGGTCTTCATCTTTATTCAACATCCTTCCATAAAAAAAAAAAAAGGGACAGCTAAACAGATTTCATTAGTACTCACTGTAGAAAGAAATAACAATGTGAATTCATTTCATGCATGCGTGCCCCCCACTCCCACCCGCACTCACAGAGGCATGCACACATGCGCGTACACACACTACACAACATGTTTCTGTACAAACCACCTGGTCAGTGTTTTTATATGGATATACTTTCGAGTCAAGTAAAGGGGGTGGGGAAGGAAAAGAAAGAAACAATAGGAAAAGAACAAAGATATCTCTCAAGAGAATGGAACAACAAGTGACAAATGATCTTACTTCTCTCCATGTTTCCAGCAGGCATCAGTAATGGGGTGATACTTGCTTTTGCTGGGTTCATAGGTCGTGTCAGTCACTCCTTTCGCTTCCGATTTAATGTCACTGAAACATTTTTTTTTTTTCAAACAAACAAAACCTTAAAATGCCTCCCAAACACCAAGGAATGGGGAAACGATTGCAAACAAATGAGAAAAACATTCAGGGACAGACTGACAGAGAAAAATGGGGACAGGCAGACAGAGGAAGCGGAGAAAGTAAAAAAAAAAAAATAAAAAAAACAAAAAAAAAACAAAGGCGGGGGAAGGGGGGTGGGGGGGTGGAAGCCAGGGAGAGGTTGGGATGTAACCAGTACCAAAAAAAGAAAAACAAAAAAAAGGAGATTAATAGACAAGAAGAGAAACGCCAGCCACAACAATCAGGCTTAGTTGGCAAGAGTCTACAAAGAAACCAGAGCAAAAGGGTAGTTGGCATGGCTCCCCCCAACCACCACCCCTCACCCCTCTCCTCCCCCTAAACAGAACTGTTCTTCATCAAACACACTCACAAAAAGACACATTCGATCTCAAGGAGGCCCTCTCCGTTCAATACCGTTTCAGCACCAGCCAGCCAATTCATCCCCACACCTCCTGGCCGTGCTGTCTTGTGTTATGCAAATCGGAGAGCCAGCTAAGGAGATGAAGTGCTCAGACTTTGGCTCCCTGATTTGCCAGACTTGTGTTGGTTGGTAGTTGTTACTTCCTGATAACAACACAGCAATCTCTCTGATAACAACACAGTGTTGGTGCCTGTACTTTCTGAAATCATCATCTCTTCATCTGTACTTGCTGCACGGCTCTATCTAAGTCCTGTTTACTGATGATTTTGTCACAAATATAACACTAAGGATTTCAAGAGAATGCTCACAAATCGGGCCCAGAGCCCCCAACCCCCATTCTTCCCTATTCAGGTATCAATACTCTTTCAATCTTTGTTTTCTTTTTTTTTTTTTCTTTTTTTTTTTCGTTCTTCACTTTTCAGGTATCAATACTCTTTCAATCTCTGTTTCTTTTTCTTTTTTCCATTCTTCACCTTTCAGGTATCAATACTCTTTTAATCTTTGTTTTCTTTTGTTTAAATAATTCAATGTGTTTTTTTCCCATGCTTCCAACTTCTGCCACTCCTCTCCTCTACATCAGCATTTCCTTTAAAGAGACAGGACCCCCACCTGTCTTCTCCAGGACATTTCTTTCCTGGCCCTGCTACAATCAAAGATATCCTTGTACAGGGAATAAAAACAAAAATTGGAAATTTAGACTTTTCTCCCTGTCACTGGAGTTTATTTCTGACCAAATATACAAGTATATATACATGCATGCACGCATATGCGTGCATACCTACACTTGCACCCCACACAAATATACATCACACACCTGTGTGCACACATGCACACACACACACACCCTTAAATACACACACCTTCTGCACACATGCGCACACACATGCACACACACGCACATACACACATGCACAGAGGAAAGGTGAAAGCAACACAGACAACAGTGAAACAAGTCTCCCACAGCACTGTGATGTGTTTTACAATACACTGCACAGCATACTGCACAGCACTTGCATGGCATGTGCTGTACTATACAATATTCTCTCTTGTCCTCTGTGTACTACACTGCATTGTATAATAGTATTATTACTGTACTGCGCTATATTCATTTCCATTCAAATTAGAATTTTCCCCACTAACCCCATGCTTTTCTTCCAATTTTCTTTCAAAATTTGATACTGTGGATTAAAGTCAAATCTGCAGAGGAAAATACATCCTCATCACCACTACTATCGGCATCACCCACCCTCCTCAATCTCTCTTTCATCCCTCTGCCCCAGGGTCATGGATAACTCCTTCGTTGCCCTGGGGTCTTATCTGTGAACAGATCACATTCTGATTACAGGCATCCGTCTGTCTGTCCCCTCAGCGATGGCGCCAGACAATGAGGCCAGGTCAGAGAGTGAGCAGAATGAAACCCGCCTGATCCAAGGATTGAACATGTCTGCATCGCTTTTCTGACACACTTTCCCAGGGTCACCATTCTTCTGTCAAGTCAAACTCAGGCAGAAGGAATAATGGCCTTTTTTTTTTAATTGATGAAAGAAAGAACATAGAAAAAAGAGAAAGAAGGAAAGAAAGAATACACAAACATATGTAACATATGTATTGTGCTCTGTGTGTGTGTGTGTGTGTGTGTGTGTGTGTGTGTGTGTGTGTGTGTGAGAGAGAGTGAGTGAATGTGTGTGTGTGTGAGAGAGAGAGAGAGAGAGAGAGAGAGAGAGAGAGAGCAAATGAACGAACAAATTTTAATGTTATTATGCTGTTCAGTCCATTCAGAAATGCGACGAGAGAGAGAGATATTCATTAGTGTTTTCATGCATGTTCAGATACACCTACGCATGCAAACCTGAACTCTGAACACACATACACCTAACACACAACCATGTCATGCTCCCATCTTTTTCCACAACTCAAAATATTCAAGAACATAAGGTTTCACATCATAACATATGTTACATTTCCCTTTCACTATGCCTCACTGGACAAATCTCAAAACCAAGCAGACTGGGAACCTATCATCACAAAGCCCACATCACAGACCAAGACGGCTGCGAACAATGGTAATCTGGAAAGATCAATACCTATCAGGAAGAATATAGAACATATTAATCACAGAAGAAATTGGACCTTTGATGTGCCAGGGCTTTAAGAACAGATGCAAATGCTCTGGAAATGATGGGGGCTGAGCAAGGATAAATGTGTCCCTCTCATCTCAGCCTGTGTATTTCCTTCATCCTTTTACTTAAAGGTGCAGTTACCTTCCACTTTTGCCTTTTGACACTGATTAATTAAATAAATATGTGGGGCTTGGGTTTTATTTGTTTTGTTGTTTTGTTATGTTCTTGACCTTCCCCATCAATTTCCTACTTTCTAAAATAATCAAAGCTTAACCTCACAAGCTGAATGGGACAACCAGGAAGGGAGGAGGGAAGAGACAGACTGAAATAAAACAGGATACATCAGCTAGTTTCACCTTCTCATTTGTCAATTAGAATCAACTAGACTTAAACCTGGAACACTGAAGCAGTCTTTATGTATAAGTTTGGGCATGTGCATGTTATATAAAACCCCTCTTTTCAAAAGGAATAAATAAATGCCAATGTTCACAACCAAAATAAAACAAAAAGACAATGCAATGGGAGAACCAAAGCATTACTGGCACAGCACAGAGAGTAACTTCTTCAAGAAAGAGGAAGAGGGAGGGATTGGGAGAGTGAGAACTGAGAGACGGGTGGGAGGGTCGGTGGGTGGGTAACAGGAGAAAATAGTGAAGAGCAGGGCAGACAGCAGAGCAGACAAGAACAAATAAAACCACAAATATATTCAGACAGTGAAGATAGAGAATGTAAAAGAAAAGACAACAACAAAAATTATAATAAACCTACTTATATCACGTATGCCAACCTTTCTATGTATTATTTTTCAGTCTTTCTTAATCCAGACAGTACAGGTTAATAGATAGGCTCAAATAATGTGTAAACACTCACATGAGCTAAAAAAAAAAAAAAAAAAAAAAAAAAAACAACTAAATAATATCTTTTTTAATAGAAAGACTGAATGAAAGAAAAGGATTTTGTAACACAGCTCTGATCATACTTTTTATGAACCAGACAGTTCAGTTTAAACGAAAGACAACCCACCCCCACGCCGAAAGCCCCCCCAAAAGAGAAATAACAGAAAAGAATCTATGATGGCTCACCACCACCCCACCCCACCCCCACCCCCCCTGTTCCCTCTCCTCTTGCCGGCTGCCCCCCCCCCCCCCACCCCACTCTCCCCACCACCCCAGCCCCCCAATGCCCCATCTCCATCACACTACCCCTCCCACCATCATCCTCCACACAAGAAAAGAGTTCCTTAATAATCAATGCTCCGTGAAACAGAGCCGGGAAGAGACAGGGCGGAATCACAAGGCAGAAGGTTGGGAAATAGTTCTGATTACTCTTGCCTTTCTCCTTTTGTTCAATCTGCAGCGACAGGACTCTTCTCCAGACCACTAATACCCCTCTCTCTCTCTCTCTCTCTCTCTCTCTAACCCTATCCCCTCCAGACAATCCTTTCCTCTTCCCCCTCCCCCATCACCCCCTACTCCCTCATCTCCAGTTCCCTTTCCCAAGAAATGGAAGTGGAGTTCAGCTTTATTAAATGCCTCGGAACAACCCTGTACTATCTTTGGAATAAAACCAGGACAGATAATTGGAACAATAAGAAATGTCTTCAGGCCACGCAATGACACCCTTCTTTTGTGTGTGTGTGCCCGTGTGTGTGAGTATATATATTTTGTGTGTGTGTGTGTGTGTTTGTGTGTGTGCGTGTGTGTGAGTGTGTGCATGTGTGCTTGTGTATGTGAGTGCTTATGTGCATGCACTATTGTGTAAGAATGTACTTCTTTTTCAGTTTCTATGTGTCTATGCGCGTTACGTGTATGTGTGTGTGTGTGTGTTTTGCTGGAGTGCAAATGTGTCCCAATAACAAAAGGAATTTGCACATGCACATGTCTGTCAAGAGTACAACAACAAACATAAGTGTAAGTGTGTATTGAATCAGTACTGTTTATTAACCAGTCCCCTCAGATAATATCATTATTCATTATGGCTGACCGCCTGTGAAGTTACATAAGGCTTAGTAAGATTACATCCTCAACCTTTCCTTTCCTTTGCATACAAAATGGATTTTTTTTCTTCTTTGTCAGTTTTTTTGTTGTTGTTTGTTTTTGTTTGTGTTTGTTGTTGTTTTCTGGGGGGTTTTTTTTTAGAAGTAAACTCTTCCTGAAAGGAATCCTCTCTTGAGAGGTTATTTCAACTGTCATCAAAGAAAACCAATGCGACAGTCAAAACAAAACAAACAAAACTATAAGTAAAAAAAGATATTAGATTTTTCTTTTTAAAGAATAAAAGGCTTTTTATTAAAATAGGGCAGAACCCCCTTCCAGAATCATAAACATTTATAAAGAGTGACTGAAGTTGTTTTTTTAATCATAACCTAAAATTGTAATGTTACAAAACAATGAGACACAAAACAATGCAAATGTTCCAAAACAACATGGATGTAACAGAAATAAATCTGCCACACTGAACATTAATCCTGACATCACGTCTTGTTCACCACCACTCCCCCCACCCCGCCCCCCAATCTCCCTCCCGTCCCCCCCACATTGCCCTGTGTAATCTCCTTCAGCCCTCCCTTCCCCATCCTCTTTGTCAGTCAGTCAGTCACCACACAAAACCATCTCTTACACATGTCTCGGTATGAAGATCTAAAACTAAAAGAAACCTGTGGTAGGAATGGGAGGGGCATGGAGGCTGGGTGTGGGGGATAGAAGGCAGGAGGGAGGGGCAGGGACTGATACCGCTGGAGTGGAAAGGCGGCCAGACACAAGAGCACCCACCCCCCACTCCCCCATCACCCCCTACCACCCACACAGCCCAACAAGATGAGAAGAGATTCTTAAACTGCTCATTTGCTTGCCGCACGCCGATTGGAGCTAATTGTCGGGGGTCGTGACGCCAGTGGCGCTGGGAAAGCCAATCAGGCGCTACGCAGACTTCTGTCTTGTCTTCCCATCATCGGTGGCTAATGATGCTCACAAGTGACCGCCAGCGCTGCCACCGCCTGAGAAAAACTTTTCCACGCGCGGCTGCTTCGGCAGGTATTGATGTCCACAGACGTTCCTGCAGACAGTGCTCTGGTATTTGTTGAGGCTGTGAGGGGGACTGGCGCAAGGCGCGCGCTTTTTTCCTTTCTGACCTGCAGAAGATTTTGGAAGGCTGGCTGGTGCTGAGATGAAGGACTGCATGCAAAGTATAGACCAGCAAAATATTCTGTTCTTCATCTTGTGTTGAGATAGTGATAAAATACAATTTTTTACCACCACCCTCCATTTAAAGGTTTGTTTCATCAGTGCAACAAAACTCGCCAGGAGCCGGTATGTACTTTTCTTTCTTCTTCCTTTTCTTTTCTTTCTTTCTTTTTTTTTCTTTGTGTGTGTGTGTGTGTGTGTGCATTTTGTGGGTTTTTTTTTTGGTTTTGTTTTATTGTTTTTTGCTCTTGCATGCTTTTCATGTGGATATGTGAAGAGTAATTTTTTTTCTTCTTTTATGATTTGTTGCTTTTTTCTTGCTGATTCTTAATACTGTATCAATTTTGTTCTCATTTGTTTTTATATGCCCCACCAGCCACTAGACACAAGTGGGATGCATAAGTCTTTTGGGGGGGTTGGGGGGTGGGGGGGTATTTTTTATCAACAGAAAATGTATTTTATCAAAATTTCAATCAATTATTTCCAGTCTTTGCTTGTTTACTTTATATTAAACTTTTTGGCAGTGAATCGTTTTTTCTTTGTTTCTTTGTTTGTTGCTGTCTTTTAGCACAGTAATGTATACAATGTGAAAATGATGACAGAAAAGGTATGAAGATTTGTTACACAGATTACTGCACCACCTTCAAGTCCCCCTTCCACTACCTTTCTCTCTGTCTCTCTGTCTGTGTGTGTGTGTGTGTGTGTGTGTGTGTGTGTGTGTTTTCCTGTGTGTGTGTGTGTGCGCGCGCACCTCTCTCCCACACCCCTCTCTCTCTCTGTCTCTCTCTCTCTCTCTCTCCTGTTCCTTTTTTTATTTTCTGCTGTATGTGACATCAAAAATGTGAAAGACCTGCACACACACAAAAATGAAAGAAAGAGACCTTCACGCAATAACAGTGGTTTTAACAGAAACAACTCTGAAGTACAGAATGGATATTACTGGAAACCTTGTTGTAGGGCCCCCAAAACATAAAAATAAATGTGATTCATGTGTTTCTCTATGGGCAAATAAGCAAATACACACAAACACACACACACACACACACACACACACACACACACACACACACACACACATTCCTGGCTTATCATCAGCAAGACAAAGGACTCTTCTTTGACAAATGCACAGAAACACTGAACAGAAACAACAACAAAAATTTGAATCACACACAGACACACACATACACACAGAAGATATCAAATCAAAACATGATTCAGAATTAAAGAAAGAAAAGACAAAAGAAAGAAAATAGAAAGAACAAAATAAATCAATAAAAGTAAAAGAACAAAGTCATGACTAAAAATTTCACATTAAAAAAAAAGTTTTTAAATCATCAAGCTCCCTCTTATCTAACCTTCTCTGGCCCATGAAGTCCTCTTCAATTAGGGACATGGCAGGGGGAAGAGAGGTGGAGGTGGTAAGGGGAGGGAGGGGTCAGGGGGTGGGGGGGGCTAGGGGGGAGGAAGGGTTAGACAGCCCTGTAAAAGAGATGCCGCTGCTGGAGCGATAGGGAAAGGGACAACTTCACAAAGAAAAGTTTAACAGCCTCTGGGGACAGGGATGGGGGGGGGGGGTTGGGGCGACAATCGTGACTCCTCGCCCCCACCACCACCCCCCACCCCCACCCGCCACCTCTCCACTCTGTGCCTGAGTCATCCCCTAGACTGCCTGCAATGATTGCCTGAAATAATTGCACGAAAGCATCAAAAGTGAGATGAAGAAGAGAGCGTCCATTTTTCCACCACCACCACCCCTCTCCTGAGACAGGCCAATATTGCTGGGCAATATTTTTGGTCATGATGCTCCAAGTATCTCAAACCCTACAAAACTCTCTCCTGTTGTCTTCTCTGTCTCTCACTTATGTATGCACACCCACATATGCACGCAAAAAAACACAAGCATGCAAGCACATGCACACACAAACTTGCACGTATACATGCACGCACTCGCACACACACACACACACACATTCATCCTTACAAACACTCCAGAATCACCCTCTCACCCCAGCCCCCTCCTGCTTTGCTGCCTTCCTCCTTCCTCTGGTTTACTCAAAGCCCCAGGCCACTAGAGAAGGGATCGGAGAGGGTTGGGGGGAGGGGGGGGGGCGCGGGGGCATAACTGTGTGTGATTAATTAACCCAATTCATTACAGCCCTGTTTGATGTCCCCTTGCTCTTGTCATTGTAGTTTAATGAAAGTTGGTCTCGATGGTTCTAATCAACTCTTTTCATCATACTACTGCTGGCATTCTACGATCTCTCCACCACCATCCTTTTTTTTCTTTTTTTTTGCCCTCTCTTTTCTTTTTTTCTTTTTTTATTGGGGGGTGTGGGGGGGTAAAATGTTTTAGCCCACCCCAATCCTGTCCACAAAAAAAATATCTAGGTTTTAACAAATTTCCTTATAGATCAGACATCTTTTTTTCTTTTTCTTTTTTACCTGATGACCAAAGTAGAACAAATGAGAAAATCAGAAAACAAATAATCAAATTATTGAAACAAAATGTAAGCAAGATGGAAACTCGTAGTGGGGATGCAAAATCAAGTATATATGTTGGAGGTAAGATCCATGACGAAACACACACACACACACACACACACAGAGTCCAAATCATAAATAAATACATAGTCCAGTGTCCTCCATGTCACAGGCCTGCTGATCAAAGGAATAAGAAATATAACAAAGAATAACTTTATTATATCGATAAGAGAAATTACAAAAGGCGTGGCAAAACATGGACACTTACTCAACACAAAAGCATTAAAGATGACACAGGGAGTACAGACTGACAGCACAGCCCTGGCACACAGTCTGAATGGATCCCCTCACCCTCATCAATCATCGTGACAAGAAAACGAAAACTGGTCACAAATTCTGCAGGCTCTTCCATCCCCTGTAGTTCTCATGGTGAACCACACTTTTTCATTCCCTCCCCCAACCCCTCAGCCCCCACCCTCCTGTAGGCGAGTTCATCATGTCAAGTCTTTGGCAGTGGCTCTCGGAAGTTAATGTGGACTGTCATCAGTCGCATGTGATAACCATCTCCACTCTGGAAGGGACACTCTTCTCTGGCTAAGACGAAGCAATTACTGTCGTCAGCACGAGGACTGACTTGGTGGTGTCCTGAATGTGCAGGATCAGAGCAGACACCAATCAGTGCCACAAACTGTCTCCAGGCCCTCCTTTTAGAGGAAAGTCTCATTGCATCCTGACACTGATAGCTGCCTGGGGATCGCTGAGTGTGATAGTTGTGTGCAACTATTGCCATCAGAACAGCAGAGGAGGCACTGCTATCCCAACTATCTGTGCTGGAATCTGATTATAGCGGGCAGTCTTGCCCTACTTATAACCTCCCTCTCTAGGCGAAGAGGGCTTTATTATCATTGTTGTTAAAGTCTAGCTGACCACACAGGGCCATATCAGGACTGCACAACTACACAAAATCCCTACCGTCTTAAACACAAAACTGTCACTTAATTTTTTTTTTTTTTTAACTCATTAAGATAAACCTTCAAAACATAGTTCATGACATATTATCTTCACCAATTAGCTCATGAGAGCAAATAAGATTAGGCCGTGCTGGGGATGTCAGCCCTTCTGCTTTATCTATCATCCCCAGATTACAAAAAATCATAAAAAGAGGGGAAAATGATACATCAAAACCAAACAAAAAATACATAAAAAGGCCAAACAGGCAAATAGCACTACAGAATGGACAGCTAGTGCCCATCCCAGTGTTTACCATCTCACTACCCACTCGCCAGAGCAAAACAGCACAGATTGTACATCATAGAATGAGGAAGAGAGACAAAAGTGTCAAGGCTTGCTCAAAAAAAGAAAGGGGAATGGACTGGGAAGGCAAAAAAAAAGGAGATAACAGCAAAGGAAGAAAAAAGGCAGAAATAAAAAAGCAACAGAAAAGGGAAATTTCTAGCACAGAATTTCCAGAAGCCACGGAAGACCCCCGGCATCCCCGGGTGAGGGGGGGGGGGGGGGGGGCTTTAAGACAGCCTGCTGCAGCAATAAGAGCCAGTGCAATCTTGCCTCCTAGTTAGAGTCATAGTCCTTCACAAATGACTAAGCTAAAAATTAATTGCCACTGCAGTGGAGAAACCATCGATCATACAGGTCTCACTTTGCTGTTGGCCCAACTGCAAGCTAATGTCAATCTCTTGTATAAGGTGAGTGTTAAGCATCAGGAATTGCTGTGTATTGGCATGGCACCAGAACATGCCAGAGAGAGGTTGTGCATGAGGGACTGGAGATCACCTGCATGGCATGGAAGATGGAGCACACACACAAAAAATGCAGTGTTTCTGTTCTGTTGTTTTGTATTCTCCCCTGACAAACAACATGACAGTGGAGGAGAAGAAGTGCAGATAACTAAAATCATTATTTCATCACGTACTACAAATCACCTTGCAAAAAGATGAATAAAGAGGAATGAAATAATAAAATACAAAGATATATCTAAATGTTTAAATATAAAAACATCTTATATGTATACATCTATAGTACTGAGTAAAAATCACCTTCCCCGTGCATCAATATGAATAAAAACATTTAGAGCTAGTACAACATATGAGGCATCTATTCAATAAGACAGATATCCATCTCTTCAGAGAAGGAAAGACACCCATCTCTTCAGAGAAGGATTTATTCAGTGAAAGCTACAGAAAAGTTTTTATCCCCCACTTTAGGCAACATAAACAGAATACTTTTTCTTTTCAGAGAAGGCAGGCAAAATTACACAGCGGAAAACTTTTTCTTCCTTCTTCTTCTTCCTCCTCCAGACACAACTCATTTAACGCGAGTCTGCATCAGGAACAAGGAGCTTAACTTCATTTCACGGCGTATTTGTTTCTGGAGAACAGCGATGTCTCTCTCCCCGGTCCGTCCCAAAACTTGCCAGAAGCCATAAATCCCCGCCCCTCCTTGCGCAAACCCCTCAGCCTCCTCTGTCTCCTTGCTCTGGGGTCTGCAAGAGCAGGCGGCTGAGGCAGGAGGTAATCAATGTCACTTGGCCCAGATAATGGGGGCTTAAACAGAGGAAGCACAGACACTGAAGCTGGCTTGTCAATGACAGTGGGAAGGTGGTCACAGAAACTAACTCGCCAATGACGAAAGGGTTGGTGGGCATAGAAAACAAGTCGTCAGAACAGGGGGCGACAATACCAGGGACAGTTTGACAGTCAGGCTGGGGGTGATACTGCTGGCATACTTTTATCAAAGATTGCTAGCATGCTAGTATTGTCTGCTGGCAAGCTTGTATCTGGTATGCAGGTATTAGGTATGCTGGCAAGTTTGTATTTAGTATCCTAGTATTGTATTAGTATGCTGGCATTAGGTCTGCTGCCATGCTTGTATTCAGGCATCCTTCTGTCAGTATGCTTGTATTGGTTCTGCTATTGTGCATGCATTGAGTCTTCTGGTATGTCTGTATGTCTGCTGGCATGTTTGCATTGTTTGCTGGCATGCTTGCATTAAGTCTTCTGGCATGCTTGTATTTAGTCTGCTGGCATGATTGAATAAGCCTGCTGGCAAGCTTGTATTGAGTGTACAGCCATGCTTGTATTGAGCCTGCTGGCAAAACTGAGTCAAGTCTGGTAGCTTGATGTGTTACACCTGCTAGCATGCTTGTTGTAGTTACATCTGCTGGCATAATTGCATTAAGTCTGCTGGCATGCTTCCATCTGGTCTGCTGGTGTGCTTGTACTGAGTCTCCTGGCATGCTTGCATTGTCAGCTGGCACACTTTCTCCACAACTTTTCTCTCCTTGCAGACAGCATGAAGATGCTCCTGCCATTCCTTCTCCTCATTGCCTGCAGTCACCTCCTGACTAGTGCCCAAGCCGCCACCTACTATGTGAAGGGAGAGAACCACTGCAACAGCTGCTGCCGAGGGCTGCCAGGACCACAGGGGGTGCCAGGCCTTCCTGGTCTCCATGGCACCCAAGGGCAGGATGGGACCATAGGACAGAAGGGGGAGAAAGGGGATTTGGGGGGCATGGGGCAGCAAGGTGAGTGTGCCCATGGTGTTCATTTGCTTGCTTATTAATAAGAAAATCAAACATCTTTAAAAAAAAAAAAAAAATTTTTAATTAAAAAAACAAACAAACCAGTCAGCAGACATACACATTTTTTTTTTTTTTTTTTTTTTTTTGCTGCCCAATCATCTGCTCCATTTCAGTGGCATTACTCCCACGCCGCTCATTTAGATTCCCCCATACACGGCCACACCCGGGTTCATCCGTCGCAGTTCCAGCGTCGGCAGTCCACAGGGAACCATTGATGTTAGGTCGCCAGGAGGCCACACACCAGAGGAGACCCTGCACTGCTGCTGAGTCACTTCGGTGGTGTTCAGTGGTGCCTGTTCTGTTTTAACGTACCTAGGACACCACCTACTAAGCCCCCTACTAACGACAATAATGGCTTAGTCACAGAGCCAGACTGAGTGAGCGTCCCGCCCAGAGTGGAGACCGCCACCACGTCCCTCAAACAACAGCCCCCCATGAATCTGACGACATTGACAGGACTCACCCCAAGCACGGAAGTGGAGGGGTATCAAAACTGAGGTCACCATGAGAGCAGGGCATGAAAGGCCACAGACTTAGAGACTATTTTGTTTATATTGATGACGATGATGCTATGGAGGTCCATTTTGGTTTGGGACTGCGTGACAAGGCTGTAATGTAACTTCCTGTCATAATGATATCCCGGCGTTAACCAGGCCCGAGAGATACAGACACTTGCAGTGTTGGTCAGGTAATTAGAGCAACACACCCAAAGACGCATCCTTGAAGTGGATGACACTCGACTGTGTGGTCCCAGTCTCCCCATTTAAGCCCACAGCACACTCAACTCTGGGTAGGAGCCGGCCACGGGCCGAAAAACCCACCTCCGTTGGGATTCGAACCCGCGTCCTCCCAGCCGTCAGTCCGCGACACTAACCACTTCGCCACAGCAGCTGGTGATTTACACAATTTTGCAAGCTGTGCTTTTGATTATGGATAGCTATAATGATGGAGGATATCTCTTGTCTGTTGACTGGTTTGAACACAAAGGTGAATGACTATGACATTGATGAAACAGTCAGCCCATCTTCTCTGTAAATGCCTGAACAGTTATCTACAATCAAACTAATTGGGGAAAAGGCACAGATTCAGGATCTACATTCATTTTCCTTCATAAAAACGTTTACATTCTTTCTGTATCTCCCATAGTTGTTGCACTAGATTTTTTTAATTTTATTATTATTACCCCTGAATACTAAAAATTCCCCAGCAAAAGGAAAGCACTTTTTTTCTTTACAAAATTCTCTGCCACTGAACTGGGTAATGTTACACTGTTCCTTTCCCTTCATTCACACTTCCTACTAGAAACCTAGCTGTGGGTATGATTGAAATTTTCAATGCAATATGTTCCAGAATAATTCAAACAACATTTTATGAACTGACTGCAAATACAGACTGAACATACTGTAGGCAAGGCAACTCTCTAGTCATGTAATCTTTCCACTCAAACCTGGGCTTTGAATATGCCTGAACATCTAAATTAAATATTTTCAGTGGGAAAAAAACCTTCTCATACTGCATTTTATGAACGCAAATATATATATACTCAAGCTGACTGTATTTCTCAGAGGATGCCATTCTGGTCACTTAATAATCCATCTAAACTGTGGGCTTACTTTAACATAGGTTCTCTCTCTCTCTCTCTCTCTCTCCCTCTCTCTTTCTCTCTCTCTCTCCTCTCTCCCTCCCCCCTCTCCTTCTCCCGGTCTTCTTCTTCTGCGTTCGTGGGCTGCAACTCCTACGTTCATTCGTATGCAAACGAGTGGGCTTTTACGTGTATGACCGTTTTTACCCCGCCATGTAGGCAGCCATACTCCGCTTTCGGGGGCGTGCATGCTGGGTATGTTCTTGTTTCCATAACCCACCGAACGGATTACAGGATCTTTAACATGCATATTTGATCTGCTTGCATATACACACGAAGGGAGTCCAGGCACTAGCAGGTCTGCACATATGTTGACCTGAGAGATCATTTCTCCCTGTCAATGTATGTGCAATGATGTAGCAAAGTCTTAAATCCTAAGCTTTTTTTTGGTTTGGAACCACTGTGCACAGAGCCCGTCCTCCTTCTGCAGTATTATACTTACTTCAGGACTAAGAGAAAAACAGTAACAGTCACTAGTAACTTCTGGGCTAAGAAGGAATAAACTATCAAATTAAGCAACAAACAAGTACAGTAACTTTTGTTCTGCATAAGATAAATGCAAATAACTTTCTCAAACTCCACAACTTTTCTCTCCTGGGAGACAGCAGGACAAATTGACTGTCCAACTGCACAGCTGACACCACTTGCATGTCTGCTGGCCAACACACTGTCTTAGGACACAAGCACTAAGATACTCTGCTAACACTGGCTTTCGTTCTTTAATTCCTTCATGTACACTCACATCCAAGAACAAAAGAGAACTTTTTCCAATATCAGTCAGTCAGTCAATCACTGTGTGTGTGTGTGTGTGTGTGTGTGTGTGTGTGTGTGTGTGTGTGTTTTAAACTATTATAGCTTGCATAATGTATCAATTCACTTTTCTGTGTTCTGCACAGAGCAACCACAAATTTGATGCAAAAGAGGAACAAGTGTAGAGATCAAGTTGTTTTATTTACAAATTACTTTTTTTTTCTTTTTTTTTTCACAACAGGTTCATCCAGACTAATTTCATGATGCACAAATAGCTGAGAAACCACTGATCTCTCTCTCTCTCTCTCTCTCTCTCTCTCTGTCTGTATATGTGTATGTATGTATGTATGTACGTGTATATATATACATATATATATATATATATATATATATAAGTGATAATTTCTCTTTATTTTTCTGACGTACATGGGCAAAACCTCGAGCTGTACGCATTGGAACTATCATATACTGATAACTGCATGTGCAAGGGAGAAGGGGGGAGTTTTCACAAAGATATGTAAGAGAAATGATCATCATCATGCAGGAAGATCCAATGAAAATGTATCTTTTGTAATTTAAATCAATAAATGCAATAAATAAGACTCAAATCCCATCCAAAAATACCCCTTTCTGTCACATGTACTTCATCAACATAAACATGTTGTGTTAGTGTTTGTTCATTTACACATTAGCATGTTCCTGCCCATGATATAGAAGTCCAATATGAGTCAGTCATGCCCGACTGACCATCAGAACAGCACAGGAGGCAACTGCTGCCCCAACAATCTGGGCCAGAATTTGGGGACAATGGAGAGTGTCTTGTCTAAGTAATATCCCAACTCTCTCGGCCAAGAGAGTTTACAGACAGTAAGTACTGGGATGGTCCCCCAAAAGCGAACTAAGTCCTAAAGGCTGCAGCACTAAGAACCAGTGCATTCCAGCCTCAAAGTTTGAGAGTCATAGTCCTTCACAGAAGACTCAGCTGTAAATGAATTCCCAATTCAGTGGAAGAAACCACTGATGATACAGCTCTCACTTTGCTGTTGGCCCAGCTGTAAGTAACTAACAGGAAATCATCACAGGGGTTCACATGTGGACATGACTGTGCAGGGCTGCAGGGACTGCCTGGTGAGGACGGCCAGAAGGGCCACAGAGGGCGCAAAGGGCAGAAAGGGGAGTGTGGGCAGCCAGGCCCTGAGGGGCCCAGCGGTGACCAAGGCCCTCCAGGCAGCCCGGGTGCACAGGGACCCCGCGGACAGAAGGGGGTCAAGGGACCTCAGCCACCCCGCATCGCCTTCACCGTCAGCCGCAGCGACCCCCTGGGGCCTGTCATGCAAAAAACGCCCGTGACCTTTGACAAAGTCCACACCAACCTCGGCAACAGCTTCGATATCTACTCCTCCCACTTCGTCTGCAAGATCAATGGCACCTACATCTTCATCGTGCACGTCCTGAGCGCAGAGAACCGAACCGCGTACGGCTGGGTTATGCTGAACAACGACCACCAGATGGCCTTTCACGGAGACGCCCAGTCCCGCCACGGCACAGGCAGCAACACCATCATCCTTCACCTTGTCCGTGACGACCATGTGTGGGTGCAGCTCAACGAGAATTCCTCTCTCCTCAACCATTTCTCTTCCTTCTCAGGACACATTCTGTTTGAAGACTGAGCTGCAAGGTGCATCTTCCTTCATCACATTTTTCAGATGAAGTACATGTATTGGTGGAATCCACGTGATCAGTTACCATTATCATTTTTCATAGTGTAATCACTTCCATGTGGGTAGCATACTTATCTACATTTCCAAAACTTCTCAGTCACAATTTTCACAATCATATAATCATGCTCCCAATAATGTGTTCATATCCACATGAATCACCCACATATTTACCCATGCATTCATGAGGGTGTTCCCTTTATGTGTGCACATGTACCCACTCTAACACACACACACACACACATACACACACACACACACACACACACACGTTTTAGTTTCAGTTTCTCAAGGTCTCACTGCATTCAGACAAATTCATATCTGCTAGGCAGCATAACCCAACCCTCTGGTAAAACCTTGAGTGCATGCATAAGTATTTGTGTACTTATCAGATTGGTTTTCTTTACAGTATTTTGCCAGAGGACAACACTTTCATTGCCATGGGCTCTTTTTCAAAGTGCCAAGAGCATGCTGTACACAGGAGCGCCGTTTATCAAGATCATCTGAATGACTGTCTAGTTTCAGTCAAACTTGGGAGAAAAGGCGAGAGTGGGAATGGAACGGACAGATAAACGTAATAACCATTCTGCCACCTTCCTGCCATACACATATGCACACCTGAAATGTGCTCTCATCAAATGCACAAATACACAAGCATTTCTTAAAAGCTACAGGTAGCAGCACTGACAATATCTCTACAGTGTGAAGTTGAGTCAATAGTAAAAACTAGCCATGTACATATGTAACATATGATTAACTTATTGCTTTCAGCATGCGGTCCTGTCTCCGACAGATGTTTACCTTTTCTGCTTTCATCAATGTGGTGCCGGTGTGTTAGTTGTTGCTTACACTGTTGTTTCTACTATTTTTTGGTAAAGGCATTTATGATTTTTTTTTTCTGTTACCTCTGTACATCTGTTGGCATTTGCCTTTACAGTTTCAGCAAACTCCGAATTATGTAATTATCCCTTCTAATACTGCACTCGTTACAAGTACAATACAAAGTATAACACACACACACGCACGCACGCACGCACACACTTTTTTTTTTTAATCAATGGTGTGTGTGTTCTATGATGTTTAAAAAATCAATAACAAAGACAGGTCTTCCCTTCATCTGCCACAACTCTGCACTGAATTGTTGCTGGGGTCAGACTACAAAAGTTTTCTTAAATATATAAATGCACACGGAGTCCACTTATTACAATTCATTCTTCTTGAAATGACTTCCACTTCCCGGTTGGGCTTCTTCAGGAAGCTATCAAAACAGAGAAATGAAGCTCTAGTTTTCATCTAGGAACAACCTTCACTTATTAAAGTCATTAAATTTATAACAATATTTCATAAACATGTTTTATTAAAGCATATTCTATTCAATACAACATGTTTATAAAGTATGATTTTTTTAAGATTTCATTCTAATGAGTGGACCACAAGTGTGCAGTTTTACTGGATTTCTTATTTGAACTGACAATCTTCTTTGAACCCTAGCACATTTCCTCAAAGCACGAAACCAGCAGCTGCCAGGTATTAACATCCATGCTATCTATCTATGTATATATCTCTATTTATCGGGAGAGACAAATATAGTGAGATAGAGCATTTATATAAAGCATCTACACAGTGAGTTATTTCATTTCTTACTAATCAACACCTATCACTCATCAGAGCGTCTTGTATTCTATTGTAATATGCAACTTGTTTTCTCCTGAAACATAATTTTTTTAAAGTGATGGACGTTTCTTAGGATCAGCCCTTTTCTCATTAATTCATCATTCATTTTTTACTTTCTAGATATATACATTCTGGACAAAAAGAAAAATATTTTTTCTCCAGCGCAGAAGCTGGAAATATTTTTTACCCTCTTCTATGAAGCTCAAAGCAAATGTACAGGAAACAGTTTTCTATACTGAAGAAAATTATTCATCAATTTCACTGAAAGAAATACTCATATCATAGATATTTGTGAGCACTCAAAGTGGTCTGTTCAGAGTCTTAGAAGTAAATTCTATTACTTAACGGTAATAATGGTCATTTGTAGCTGAGACATTTGTTGTGATATTGTGACCTACACCCATTTGGGAACTAAACCTACACTGCATTGCTTAGTCATTATGATGGATGTGCAGGAAGGCCATCTACATCAACAATCATGCAAAGTCATGCAACTAAAGAACTCAATAGTTTCAGAGAAAATGCCAATGATAACATTTACTATGTTGACTGTGCCTGCGTGCATGCCTGTGTGCATGCATATGTACGTGTGTGTTTTATCACATCCACAATTGTTTCATCATAGATAAAATGTTTGTGTTTTGATTACCTGTCTGCATATTGGAACTTAGTGATTAACTTGCCAATTTCCAAATAAATCATCATTTTTCACATACAAATCAACAACAGAATAATGCAATATTGGAATCACCATGTTTTTTTTCCAACAACATTGTGTACAAATCCAGTTTCCTCAAAAGTTAAATGTGATATCAATTAAGAACTCTGTTTTAACCAGACAACATTAAAATATTTCTTTGCATCATGAGCAAAAAGGCCAGCCAACACAATTATATCTATAGCCAAAATAACACAATTATATCTTTAGCCAAAATAACTGATTTTCAATAATACATTCTCTTTTTGTTAGCTTGTTTGCATGATAATGTCTTGTCAATGTTTTCATTTTGTTGGTTAACTTGCTTTCTGTTAGTAAAGAATGTGTAACAACAGCTTTTCATACATGTTTTAATATATTAGCAAACTTCTGTTTGCTTATTTAGATTTTAAAATAAATTTAACCAAAACATGTTGTTCTTTCCAAAATGAAAGTGTGTCTGCCACCATACCTGAGAACCCTATGTGTGCATGCGTGCGTGCATACATGGCAAAATTACTTGGAAAAAAACTAAAGACACAATTAACAATACAGTTATCCTGTACAAACTACAAACATCAAGTCAACACTATCACCTCAAGAAATCATCTGATACAAAAACAGTGCAACACAGTCACCTCAAATAATAATAATAATAATAATGTGCATTTACCGGTATATAGCGCCCTTTCTCACGAAGAGCTCAGGGCGCTTTACATGAAAGAAAAATATTACAAGTAACATAAAACATTCATGACCACTCTTTCTCAAAAAACCCTCCCCCCACTCACACTCTCTCTTTCCCACTCTACATACATCCAAAGTGAGCTGACATGAGTGGTGTTGGAGAAAAGGAAGCTGAGAGTACTTACAGACAGGTTTTAAAAAGATGAGTCCTTAATGATGAGCGAAAAGCAGAAATAGAATCAGATGCACGGATATGATGAGGAAGGTTGTTCCAGATGTAAGGAGCAGCAAAGAAGAAAGAATGTTCACCATCGGTTCTTGTATTGACATGAGGAAGTTTCAAAAGGTAACGGTCTGAGGAAGAGCGGAGATTTCTTGTGGGAGTGTAAACACTGATAAGGTCAGAAAGATAAGTAGGTCCTGCGGAGTGGAAAGCAGAATAGCAGAGACACACAACTTTGTATTTAATTCTCGCTTCAATGGGGAGCCAATGCAGAGTACGGAGGTGAGGAGAAATGTGATCAGTACATGGGACTCTGAGAATCAGACGGGCAACATTGTTTTGAAGTTTTTGAATTCGCTGAAGAATATTATGTGGACAGCCTATGAGAAGAGAATTACAGTAGTCAATTCATGACAGCACAAAAGCAGAAATAAAGAGTTTTAGTAGTTTCAACAGAAAGGTACTGACGGATAGAGCTGATGCGACGAAGTTCACAATTGACTATGCGTATCAGATTTACTACTTGAGCATGCATGCTGAGGTTGGAGTCAAGAATGACTCCAAGGTTCCTTGCTGATTTAGAAAACTGAACTGTGGCATCACCAACCACAATAGAAGCAGGAAAAGAAGTAGATGTGGACATTCTTGCAGAGGAAATAATCATAACTTCAGTTTTGTCATCATTCAACTTTACTTTGTTGAATGTCATCCAGGATTTAACATCAAGAATACAATCCTGCATTGACAGAATAAGACTATGTACTTGGTTTTGTTCTGCAGACTTTTGTAGCTGAGTATCATCAGCAAAAGAGTGGTGAAGAACAGAATGGCCAGAAATGACATCAGAAAGAGGAGCAGTGTACAGAACGAACAGAACGGGGCCTAGGACAGAACCTTGTGGCACACCACAGGAGATCAGGGCTGGATCAGACTTAAAGGTGCCAACAGAGACAATCTGGAAGCGGCTGGATAGGTATGAAGAAAACCAACTCAGAACTGTTGAGTGAATCCCAAAAACATGTTCAAGTCTAGAAAGAAGTATGCTGTGGTCTACTGTGTCAAACACAGCCGACAGATAGATGTCACAACTTGTGACGACAGTTAGGGCGTGTGGCCCGTCTTCGTTTTTCTCCCCCCTCTTCTTTCACTTTCCCTCCTTCTCCCATCCTTCAGTTCGGGTAGAAGTCTTGATTTGCGCACGAACCACGTGCATGCATATTACTCGCTCACCTGAGCGAATATGAAATATTGTTGGGCAGCAACAATATTCGGGGCTTTTGCAGCCCGACTGCCGTAGTGTACGGGTCGTTCCTGTTGTTGGTGGGGTAGCTACCCCGACATCTAGGCACCATACGAAGTGAGGACCGGCTGTCCTCCATGGGAGCCACTTCGGTGTTTCTTCGTCTGTCTTCGTCGTCGTCGTGTCTTTGTGGTGGTCGTTAGTGTACGCCACCTGTGGCAGGTAAGAAGCCACTTGTCTATTTAGCTTGGTTGTACTTCTGTCAGGGATGTAGGTGTGTAAAGATGTTCGACAAGAAAGCTGTACGTTAGGTTTTGACACAATCTATTTCGTTAATTACTCGTGTGCTACCACCGAGTGAATATGTACTTTTTCTTGTGTCGGCTAATATTTTTGCCAATTTTATTGTTATTGAGTTTTAAAATGATACAATTTTACCTTAGTTCACTGTTGGGTAAAATTGGGCGTTGGCTCTGTATGATAGGTGTAGAGAGTGCGAGTGCCGTATATTACTCCTATAATTCGTCTTGTCAATGGAATTATATTCCAGGTTTTCATTTTTGAATGTGCTGTACATTTGTTTTTTTTGTTAATTATATCGTTAGAATTAGTATTGCTCAGTACGGGGGGAACATTCCGTAATGTTCCAGCTCTCGCTGTGTGCTGTGTGTCCCGGGCCTTTCGTCTGGTGACCCAGATCTTCGCCCCTCCTGCCCTGTGACTGCTGTCCTGGGTCTTCGCCCCTTTCTGTCCTGTGACTGGTGTCCTGGGTGTTCGTCCCCTCCTGCCCTGTGACTGCTGTCCTGGGTCTTCGCCCCTTTCTGCCCTGTGACTGGTGTCCTGGGTGTTCGTCCCCTCCTGCCCTGTGACTGCTGTCCTAGATCTTCGCCCTTTCTGTCCTGTGACTGGTGTCCTGGGTGTTCGTCCCCTCCTGCCCTGTGACTGCTGTCCTGGGTCTTCGCCCCTTCCTGCCCTGTGACTGGTGTCCTGTGTTCCGGGCCTTTTGACTTGCAGCCTGGTCCATTGCTTGGCATTGTATGCCGAGTCCTGGCACCTAGGCCTTTTGACCGGGGGCTTGTGCCTTGGGTCGGACCCGCCGAAGTTTGTCTGGGCCGTGTGTCAGGTTTTGTTGTTGTTTTTTGTTGTTGTTTTTTAGAACAAAACTTCCTGAATCCGCCAAAGACTAAAGCACGAACATCTGTGTACCAGTCCTGGTTTAGGGGTGATTTGTCTTCTCCTTGAGTGTGTGTGTGGAAAATTGCTTTTGATTGCATTTGAGATAATCGGTAGTTTTGTATGCGACTTCTGTTCGTTTCGTGTTTTGTTTTTTTGTTTTGTAGTTATGGTATACAGTTGTTTTTGTTTATTTCGCATGTATAGGCTGTGTGTGTAAGGTTGCGTGAGTGGGACAGACAGAGCGGAAGAGAATAAATTTTGTGTGGAAGGGAAATATCTGTATTCTGTGTTTGTGTTGTCGGGTGCACTGGGTTGGGTGTTAGGTTTTAAAATAGTTCTCGACCTCTTCCCTAGGGGGGTCGTGACAATGGTGGAGATGCGGGGTAACAAGTTCTAGGGAATGTAACACGGGTTGGGGGGTAGGGTGTGATCGTCTTGTTCGTCTACGTTTTATGTTGCAGGCATTTCGTTTTGGTTAGCTTTTATGGGGGTGATTAAGGTTATTAGATTGTTAGGTTCTTACTGTTGGACGGTTGAGTGAAGTGGGGACCTGGAGTTAGTGACTTAGAGACTTAATCTTAATTCAAGTTTTGTGTAGTTGTTGCACATTGTGAATTAAGAAAACATGCCTGTAACACGAAAAACTTCTGCGGCCTCTACTCCTAGTTCGGGGTCACGGGGGGTCAGGGCAGAAGGCAGTACACCTTCTCTGAGTGCTGAAAAAAAGACTGAATTGTCCGGATGGATTCAGGGCCACCTGAAGGAGGCTAATCCTGAAGGTGCTTTCGATGAAGGCTTGAAGAATGAGTCTAATTCCGTACCTTCTCAGGACATGTACTCAAAGTTCAGGGTGTTGGGCACTGACTTAGGTTTGTCTGGAGAGGCGTTGGCCCGGTTTGTGGTTGATGCAGTAGCCAGGGAGGAGGAGCGTCAGGCTAGGGAGGAAGAGCGTCAGGCTAGGGATGAGGAGAGAAAGTACAGACAATGGAAGGATAGAAAAGAAGAAGAGTATAGGAAGAAAAAAGATGAGGAGGAAAGATTGTACAGGGAAATGAAGGACGAGGAAATGAAACAGTTAAGAGAGGAGGAAAGACGTAGATTCGAGAGGAAAATGGAACTGCGCCAGGAAGAGCTAGAAGCTCACACGGCTCATCAGTTTCCGCTTGTGCCGTATGATGAGAAAGACGATTTCGATAGCTTCCTTAACCACTTTGAGAGAGTGGCGGGATTAAATAAGTGGAAGCGTAGCTCCTGGGCAGCCCGCCTGGTGGCCCTTTTGCAGGGTCGGGCGAGAGACGCCTGCCTACGGTTACAACCGGAACAACTACACGATTATGACATCTTAAAAGCGGCTCTGCTTTACGAATTCCGTCTGGATGCAGATTCCTACCGCAAACGGTTCCGTTCAATGCGGAAATTAGCGGAAGAGACGTTTGATCAGTTTCTGGGCAGGCTGAAGGTTTGTTTCTCCCGGTGGTGTGTGGCCGCTGGACGGGATGAATCTGATGCAGAGGACATTAAAGATCTGGTCCTTCAGGAGCAGTTCTTGACCACACTCAATCCCGATCTCGTCACTGAAGTTCGGCGTGAGGAACCCAACAGAGTTGAGGACGTTGCCCATATCACTACTAAAATTGTCAATGCTCGGAGAGCAGGTCGCATGGCGGAAGCTGAATTTCGAGTTTCCAAAAAAGGTAGTAGGGTTTCCGACCGCAGTTTCAATCTGGGCGCGGAGAAAAAGGACCTCCACATGGGTCAGGGGATTCAGCTCTAAACAACGTAAAGGGAAGAGACTTTAAAAGAATACCTGCCTGCTTCAACTGCGGGAAGCCAGGTCACTTGGCCAAAGAGTGCCGGCAACCCAAGAGGGTCTCACTCATTGCTCATGTCTCACCTGCACAGGGTGTTAATGCAATGACCCCGACGCTTTGCACGTCTTGTGCTTCTAAACAGTACTCGCCTCGCTGCGAGGTTTCTGTCAATGGCCACACAGTGCAAGCTTTACGCGACACGGGAGCCCAGTTGATTGTTGTAGCCAGGCGACTCGTAAGACCTGACTGTTTTACTGGGGCCACAGTTCGCGTGGTGTTGGCAGAGTCACAGTGCTCCTCAGTTCTGCCCATCGCCAGGGTGGACTTTCAGTCCCCGTTCATACAGGGCGTTTTGGACGTGGCTGTCATGGAGTCTCCTGTTGAGGAGGTTCTCATTGGGAATTGTGCTTGGAGAGGGGACGGCTCTTCAATGGTCGTGCCCGTCTATGCTGATCCCAGCCTTGTGGGCGCCGTTCAAACTAGAGCCCAGGCTGCAGCAAATGCCAAACCCTTGCCTCCCCTGCCCGTCAAGGATATTCAGATCCATGTGTCACGGGAAGACTTACAGCACCAGCAAAATGACGATCCTGATTTTCATCAGGCACGTGATAGGGCTGGTTCAGGCCTTTTACAGAAAACCCCTTCAGGCGAGGTCTCTTATTTTAAAAAGCATGGGGTGCTGATGCGGCAGTTTAAAGATCACAGAGGCCAGGCGACCCAGATCTGTGTACCGAAGCCTTTGCGTTCCACAGTGCTACGCCTGGGCCATGAGGCTCCAATGTCTGGTCATTTGGGGTTTAGGCGGACGCAACAGAGAATATTTCCTCATTTCTATTGGCCAGGTATGTGCGGGGACATCAAACGCTTCGTTCTTTCCTGCGACAGGTGCCAAAAAACTGTACCAAAAGGGCGGGTTCCCAGAGTGCCTTTAGTTAAAATGCCTCTGATGACTGAACCCTTCAGCCGAGTGGCAGTGGACATTGTTGGTCCAATAGCTCCTGCTTCCGAGTCTGGTTGCAGATACATTCTGACCATGGTCGATTATGCGACCAGATACCCAGAGGCTGTTCCGCTCAAAGATATTACATCTGAGTCTGTGGCAGAGGCTCTCTTCAACATGTGGACACGCACGGGTATTCCTTCCGAGGTCCTTACTGACCGAGGGACACAGTTCACCAGTCAGGTGATGCAAGAAGTTTATCGCCTTCTGTCTGTCCGAGGCCTGACCACCACTCCTTACCATGCCCAGTGTAATGGCCTTGTCGAGCGCTTCAACGCGACATTGAAAACCATGTTGCGCAGGCTGTCACACGAAAGGCCTCGAGCCTGGGATAGATGGATCCCGGCTTTACTATTCGCATACAGGGAAGTCCCACAGGAGAGCACGGGCTACTCTCCCTTTGAGCTGCTCTATGGCAGGACTGTTCGCGGTCCCATGCAAATCCTCAGGGAACACTGGCTTCATCCCGAGAGGTCGGAGGTTCAGACAGCAGCTGAATACGTGGTCGATCTGCGTAACAAGATAGCTGAGTCATGCACTCTGGCGCAGCAGAATCTCGAAAAGGCTGCCAGAAGATACAAGAGGCACTTTGATGCCAAGGCCAAGCGACGAGAGTTCGCTGAGGGTAGCAGGGTTCTGCTCCTCCGTCCTTCCAAACACAACAAACTAGAGTTGGAATGGCAAGGTCCATACACTGTCCTGCGACGTGTAGGACTGGCTGACTACTGTGTTCGGGTTGGTACCAAAGAAAAACTGTATCATGCCAACCTACTAAAACAGTATGTTGAACGCATTCCCCAGATGTCTCTAGCTATAGCAGTGGTCGATGACGGTGAGATCTGGGAGGAGACTCGTACTGTGGAGCGAGATATCCCTCTTATACCCCTCGAGGCGTCCGAGGGGCCTGAGGATGTTGTGGTTGACCCAACCAATCCTTCACTGAAAGAGGCTGTCCTCAAGCTTGTGAGAGAGTTTGGAGACGTACTCACCGATCTGCCAGGTCGTACAAACTTGGAGACTTGTTCACTCCAACTGAATTCTGACACACCCCTCAGAACCAAACAGTACCCACTGCCATACTCTCAGCGTGAGGTGATCCAAGAGGAAGTCGATCAGATGTTGAAGATGGGAGTGATCGAACCTTCCTCATCTCCTTACTCTTCCCCAATTGTACTCGTAAAGAAAAGGGATGGCAAGGTGAGGTTTTGTGTTGACTTCCGTCGTGTCAACAAGGTGACCACGTTTGACGCAGAACCCATGCCAGACGTGGAGGCATTGTTCGCCAAGTTAGCCGGGAAAAGGGTATTTTCCAAATTGGACTTATCCAAAGGCTATTGGCAAATCCCAATGGAGGAAGCCGACCGTCCGAAGACCGCATTCTCAACCCCACAAGGTCACTTCCAGTGGCGTGTGATGCCATTTGGGCTGAAAACAGCGGGTGCAGTGTTTTCCCGCATGATGAGGAAGTTGATTCTACCTCTGGGCCTGCCAGAGGTGGGCAACTTCATGGATGACATGATCATCGCCTCTGTCGACGAGGCCAGTCACTTGCCACTCCTGCGTGCAGTGTTTCACCGCCTGCGTGAGTGCAGCCTCACTGCTCGGCCAGCCAAGTGCTATCTCGGACACAAGGAACTGGACTATCTTGGTCACCACGTTGGCGACAGCAAGATATGGCCGGACGATGAAAAAATGGAGAAAATTCATAACGCTACACGTCCACAAACTAAGCGTCAGCTCAGAGGCTTCCTTGGCCTGGTGGGCTACTATAGACGATTTGTCCCACAATTCGCAGAGATTGCCCTGCCGTTAACGGACAAAACGAAGGGCAAGGAGCCTGCCCACGTGAAGTGGGATGAGAGCTGTGAGAGGGCTTTTCTGCAGCTAAAACAAGTTCTCTGTAGTCGGCCCGTCTGTCTCCTACCAGACCTGTCCAAGCCCTTTGTGCTGAGAACAGATGCCTCAGCAGTGGGACTGGGGGCCCTACTGCTCCAAGATCATGGGATGGGCCCACAGCCAGTGGCGTGTGCCAGCAAAAAGCTTAATGCTGCTGAGAGGAACTATCCCACGATCGAGAGAGAATGCTTGGCGCTCGTGTGGGGCATACAAAAGTTCGAGCCATACCTGTACGGCAAACCATTCGTCGTCCAGACCGATCATGCCCCCCTGCAATACCTGGATAGAGCAAGAACGGTCAGCGGCAGACTGACACGGTGGGCGCTGCAGCTCCAGCCTTTCTCCTTCACAGTGCAAGCTATCCCTGGAAAAGAAAATGTTGGAGCCGACTATCTCAGTCGTCTGCCGGAGCAAGAATCGGCATTTCCCGAAAAGTGATTTCGGCAGTGTTAATCAAAGAAGAGTATGCGCAGTCCCATTTGACTTCTGCACATACCTCTATATTCTACTCTTAAATTAGGAAGCACACGCTTCCGCGTATCCTTACTAGCTGTAAAGTTAAGATAGCTTTCGTATAAATTTCTCTTCTCTTGTTTCGTTGGTCTGGACAAACTGTTTTGTTTTGGTAACTGTCCTTGACCACTAATAGACGTTCGGGAATGCGGAAGGGCAGGGCGAGAGTTGTCACGTGTGTCTGTCTGTCCGTCAGTCGTTGTGACGGTGTGTTTAAGTTCCAAACGTGAAGTTTGAACTTGAATGGGGGGTATTGTCACAACTTGTGACGACAGTTAGGGCGTGTGGCCCGTCTTCGTTTTTCTCCCCCCTCTTCTTTCACTTTCCCTCCTTCTCCCATCCTTCAGTTCGGGTAGAAGTCTTGATTTGCGCACGAACCACGTGCATGCATATTACTCGCTCACCTGAGCGAATATGAAATATTGTTGGGCAGCAACAATATTCGGGGCTTTTGCAGCCCGACTGCCGTAGTGTACGGGTCGTTCCTGTTGTTGGTGGGGTAGCTACCCCGACATCTAGGCACCATACGAAGTGAGGACCGGCTGTCCTCCATGGGAGCCACTTCGGTGTTTCTTCGTCTGTCTTCGTCGTCGTCGTGTCTTTGTGGTGGTCGTTAGTGTACGCCACCTGTGGCAGGTAAGAAGCCACTTGTCTATTTAGCTTGGTTGTACTTCTGTCAGGGATGTAGGTGTGTAAAGATGTTCGACAAGAAAGCTGTACGTTAGGTTTTGACACAATCTATTTCGTTAATTACTCGTGTGCTACCACCGAGTGAATATGTACTTTTTCTTGTGTCGGCTAATATTTTTGCCAATTTTATTGTTATTGAGTTTTAAAATGATACAATTTTACCTTAGTTCACTGTTGGGTAAAATTGGGCGTTGGCTCTGTATGATAGGTGTAGAGAGTGCGAGTGCCGTATATTACTCCTATAATTCGTCTTGTCAATGGAATTATATTCCAGGTTTTCATTTTTGAATGTGCTGTACATTTGTTTTTTTTGTTAATTATATCGTTAGAATTAGTATTGCTCAGTACGGGGGGAACATTCCGTAATGTTCCAGCTCTCGCTGTGTGCTGTGTGTCCCGGGCCTTTCGTCTGGTGACCCAGATCTTCGCCCCTCCTGCCCTGTGACTGCTGTCCTGGGTCTTCGCCCCTTTCTGTCCTGTGACTGGTGTCCTGGGTGTTCGTCCCCTCCTGCCCTGTGACTGCTGTCCTGGGTCTTCGCCCCTTTCTGCCCTGTGACTGGTGTCCTGGGTGTTCGTCCCCTCCTGCCCTGTGACTGCTGTCCTAGATCTTCGCCCTTTCTGTCCTGTGACTGGTGTCCTGGGTGTTCGTCCCCTCCTGCCCTGTGACTGCTGTCCTGGGTCTTCGCCCCTTCCTGCCCTGTGACTGGTGTCCTGTGTTCCGGGCCTTTTGACTTGCAGCCTGGTCCATTGCTTGGCATTGTATGCCGAGTCCTGGCACCTAGGCCTTTTGACCGGGGGCTTGTGCCTTGGGTCGGACCCGCCGAAGTTTGTCTGGGCCGTGTGTCAGGTTTTGTTGTTGTTTTTTGTTGTTGTTTTTTAGAACAAAACTTCCTGAATCCGCCAAAGACTAAAGCACGAACATCTGTGTACCAGTCCTGGTTTAGGGGTGATTTGTCTTCTCCTTGAGTGTGTGTGTGGAAAATTGCTTTTGATTGCATTTGAGATAATCGGTAGTTTTGTATGCGACTTCTGTTCGTTTCGTGTTTTGTTTTTTTGTTTTGTAGTTATGGTATACAGTTGTTTTTGTTTATTTCGCATGTATAGGCTGTGTGTGTAAGGTTGCGTGAGTGGGACAGACAGAGCGGAAGAGAATAAATTTTGTGTGGAAGGGAAATATCTGTATTCTGTGTTTGTGTTGTCGGGTGCACTGGGTTGGGTGTTAGGTTTTAAAATAGTTCTCGACCTCTTCCCTAGGGGGGTCGTGACAATAGATATGACAACAATTAATCCTTTCACTTCCAGAACTATTTATGATTTTTGCAAAATAATCACCTCTAAAAAAAAAAATTTACAAAATGCAATTATGCTCAAAAGTAGATAACAGTATGATTTATTGAAGGAAAATGAATGGAAAATATAATCATCATAACTTCAAAGTTGACAGAATGAGATAACTCCCAATTAGGGGAAGATAACTTAGATTTTTATCCAAAAAAAATACGCAGAATATTTTGAAAAACAAAAAAGAAAAAAATTCTAGTTTATCTTATAGGTGGAAATAGTGCTAAAATATTAGCAAACGTATTAGACACGACAACCAAGTGCAATTATGTTGTTTCCTGCACTATCATGTTGTTTTAAACACAATCACTGTACATAAACACTCACATACACCCACATACACACCCTCCCACCCAAACACCCACAAACACTGTCACACAACATTACAACACAAAAACTCACTGTAAGCAATATTTCAGCTTCAAGCTGTCATCTAGAGGGTTTCACAGTAGACAAAAACCCCAAAATGAAGGTTTCAAGCTAAAATGTTTTTTTTCTATACCCACTTCTCACACAAACCCGCCGCCGTCCTGTTGATGTACCTTGTAGCATGTAATCATGATCAGGATAACCAAAATCACTTCAGTAGATCAATAACAATATTACTTTCACTTTCTATCACGTTTTTGTAGTTGCTTTTGATGACTTTGTCCGGTAAATCAAACAAAACTCGAGCAACCTCTTCTGTACTATACGTTCTAGCAGCAATGTGGACACGTTCAACAGCTTTTCACTTTATAAAACGTAAAAAACTGCATCAAAATCAAGCAAAAACATGCCCAGAAATTGCTTTGAACACTCAAGGCAGTCACCCATTGCAAGGTAAGTAAGTGTATGCAAATAATCTCTAGTCCCAACATTGTTTGCATTCTTCTTTGGAAACAAAATTAAAACAAAAAAATAAAAATTGCATAATGACATATAAATAATATTCTAAACCAAACAAAAAAAAGTGGGTAGTGCTTCTGTAGGTGTTTATATATATACTGATCTCATTTTATATGGATCCTCAATGACTTCCAACAGAATGTTACAGAAAGGAAAGTAGGAAAGTAATAACAGGTGAGAAATGAAAATACTGCTGAACACTGACTTGCAAAAATATCTCTCAAAACATTATTAACTCTTTCACTGCCATAGTGGACCTTAGTCTACAAGACAGTGCACCGCTATATTCGACTTTAATCGACACCAGGGGTCATGTTAAAAGGACTGTTTTTCCCATTGTAACAAATCTTGACAGCTGCAGCAACAGACAATGACCAACAGAACAATGACCAACCTTAACTCCCTGGTCTACTTTGAAATGAACAAGTCCATTATGTTGTTTTGTCATGAACTGAAGCCTGTGACTGACAGCATCATATCTAAAATATTTGGTGCTGAGGAGTGTTTTTCCACACAGAAATTTGGCAGTGAAAGAGTTCAAAATGTCTGATACAGATCACACCACACAGAGAGAGGGGGATTTCTTCCAATGCAGTGACCTCTTTTTCTTCTTTTTTTTCATGCGTGTGCCAGGACAAATAACAACACATTGACATCTCAGTTACACAACCACTATCAACAGAAACACACAAAGCCTACCTTGCTGGCTTGAAGAAGCTACTGACGGGCTTCGCAGAGTCTGCAGACTTTTTCACTTCTGGCTTGTCCTCTTTGGAGGTTTTGGGGCTGTCCTTGTCACTCTCTGCTTTCCTTTCCATTGTTTTAGGGGTGGCTTTCCTGGGAGCTGAACACAATCCACAAAATACCAATGCTCATTTGTTCCTGATGCTTTGTGTGTTTGCTTGTATGTAAATTTCTGGGACAATACAAAACAAGTCAAAAAGTCTAAAATCATAAGGTTCATCTCATACATTGTCTAAGAACTGTTCTTAAATTGAAAAGAAAACAAACAACTTTTCAGAAGAAAGAAAAAACAGAAACTCATCGGCCAGAATGTAATATAATCTAAACATGTTATACACTGTTCTTTTCTCCTGAGCTTTATGCTCATTTTGCACATAGATCCGACATTTCAGTTTCACAGTATCTTACAGACAGGACTTCCACTGGAAAACAAGTTCAAGGCTTTTCCACACAGAATTACCTGTATCATCAATATCATACTCACCGAAGAAGCTGTGAACAGAAGATGCCTTCTTGTCCTCTGCCTTGTCAGACTTCTTCTCAACCTCATCTTTGTTGGCAACAGATTTCTTGTTGGATTTGTCCTCTTTCTTATCTGTAACAAGATGATATATTTAAAGTATGCACACAATACAAACTGTTTTCCATGGTCCTGCCACTTAATTCAAAAACTGACATATACAAAAACATGAGGAAAAAAAGTTTCAAAGCTTTCAGCAAACAAGACACAATGTTATATCAAATGAAAATCAAGGTCTCTTGCAATGAGAGGAAGCATAACCTTTAATCCAATAAACATCATGTAAAGTGAATGTGCTGGCATGTCAAAATGAGCAGGAGTTAGAAATGCACTTTGTTTCCTCATCAATCAAACGAACAGAAGATGGGTTTGGAGAAGACAGATGGCAAGGGATTAATGTTATACTTCTTTTTTTTTTCAAACGCTTATGCGAGTGTAAAATAAAGTTTTGTCCAGCTCTTTAATTTTCCTGGTCTGTGGTCTGTGCATGGCAAGAGAGCACTTTGCCCAACAGTCAGGATGACAGCTGACGCTGTGTTCTTGAAGACGTTTCCCTCCTCAATATGAAATATAGAATTGCTTGAAAAATAAAATATTACACTCTCATAAAATTTATGTTGGAAACTATAACTGAAAATGTTTAAAAATAAAAATACTACACTCTCATCAAATGTATCTTGGGAACCATACCTTAAACTGTTAAAAAAATAATATTACACTTTCATCAAATCTATCTTGGGAAACATACCTGAGACTTTAAAAATAAAAAACATATTACACTCTCATCAAGTCTGTCTTGGGAACCATACCTGACTTTTTGGCTTTTGTTTGCTTTTTTGCCTCGTCTCCTTTCTGTTTGCTTTTTTCTTTCACATCCAGTTTGGTATCTTCCTGCACACAGAATGGACACATGCATAATATACTAAAGACTGTTACTAAAAACATGAAACAACAGCTATCAAAATCCCATTATTACATAAGCATGGCATGGAATTTTCAGCCTGACATAAAAATCACAAATCAAAAAAAAAAAAGAAAAGCTAATGTTGATATGATGCAACTATAAACTCAAATCTCATTTAATTTCCAACTGAAGAATAGCTTCTCTTTTTTTTTTAATCAAAATGCCAAAACAGTCATTTTACACACTAAATTTGTATTTCTAATAATTGATCAGTTCCAAGGTAAAGTGGTTTGCGTCACAGAGTGGCTGACAGCTGGGAGGACGTGGGTTCAATTCCCAGCGGAGGTGGGGGTTTTCAGCATGTGGCCTACCCAGAGTTCAGTGTGCAATGGGCTTAAATGGGAAGACTGGGATCACACAGTCGAGAATCATCCACTTCATAGATGCATCTTTGGGTTTGGGTGTGTTGCTCTAATTTCCTGACCAACACTACAAGTGCCTATATCTCTCCAGCTAGTCGACGCTTGGGATATAATTATGACAGGAAACATAGAGTACTGCCTAGTTACGTATTTCCAAACCTAAATGGACCTCCACAGCAGCATTGGCATGCTCCTTCTGATATTATCAACAACAACAATTTTTTAAGTTACAAATTATGTGGCCTTTCTTGCCCTGCTCTCATGGTGACCTCAGTTTTGATACCCCTTGTCTGTGCTTGGGGTGAGTCCTGATAAGGTCACCAGAGTCAGCAGATTCATGGGAGACTGTTGTAGGGACATGATGGCTCCGCGACAGCAATTACTGTCATCATTAGGGGGCTTAAAAGATGGTGTCCTTGGTAATTGAACCCAAACTGGCATTACTGAACACCAACAAAGTGACTCGACAGCAGCACTGAGTCTCCAACAGCAGCACAGGGTCTCCTCAAGTATGTGGCCTCCTCGTGATCTAATATCGATGGTTCCCTTTGGACTGCCAATGCTTGGACTGTGACAGACGAACCCCGATGTGGTCATGAACAGGGGACTCGGAATGAGCGAGTGGGAGTAATACCACTGAAACAGTGCAGACGATGGGACAACAAAAGGGTTGGGGTTTTATTGGGGAGGTTAGAGGGGTGGAGGGGGGGGGGGGGGTTGAGAATTCCTGATCATTTGATAGATCTTACAACTAAAGGCTGCTCAACTTGACCCCACCTTTTTCATATAAGGAACATAAAAATATAATACAAAAAAGGAAAACAAAGCTGCTAGGCATTCTGCCTTTCCAATTAAGATTTCTCTGCGTATACATGTGAAGTATACATGTGTGCAAGTGAGCATGTGTTTGTATCTGTGCACACATGCATGTGCTAGTGTGACTCAGTGGTTGGTGTAGATGTGTGCACAAATGTGTGTGCATATCCGCTACATGTCTTTGTGCATACAAGCATGCTGTATCAGTGTATGTGTGTCGGAGTAAAGCCAGAAGCGAAGTTTACTTGTTTTCATCTGAAAATGTTTATCTATCTAATTAAAATAATATCTGTTGTTATCAAACCTCTGCTGATGAGATCTCCATAGACTCGTCCTCTTCTGTTTTTTCTGCCTTGATCTTCTTTTCTGCAGGTTCTTTCGTGGACTTTATCTCATCCTCATTACTCTCAGCTGATTCTTGTTTCTTAGGTTCCTCTGCTGTTAACTGTCTTCTGGCTGCTTCAAGGTCTTTCTTTTTCTTGAGTGGGTCCTCACCCTTCACGCTTTTTCTTGCTGCACATATATATCCTAATGATATCAATTTCTTTGGTATGAAATAATGAATCTGTGTAATAAAGATACAACTACTAAAACATTCAATTCGTAACTACATGTATTAGCAAACCACCACCAACTCACACACACACTCAACTGATTCAAGGCCTTCTCCTCCTCCAGGCCTAATCCAGTACTGGTTTAGTGAAGAGAGCTGCTGTCACGGCCAAGAAACTTTCAAAATAAATAAAAGGTAAAGAATGGATTGGGCCTCCCTCATTGAGAGGTGCTGTTCCCAAGTAAGTTGCAATGGAAAATGGAGCACATCAAGGATTGCTCAATCCTACAGAGGCTGCAAAGCCAGCAGGTTCTTAGCAGGAGCCACACTCAAAGACATGGTTACACAGTGCTTGCAATGGAAACAAGGCACAGGGGAGACAAACACCAGCCATGAAGACAGTGGGGAGACAAAGACTGCCAATGAACCCATGGGTGTTGTGAAAATAGCAAACTCCTTTACCCCACTTGACAATAGCAAACTCCTTTACCCCGCTCAATGTGGCATCATCAGCAAGCACTTGATTTCCTCTCCATTATTACAATATTTACAAAATCAGGGCTGGTCTTGATGCATGAATATTGCTCCTCAGCAAGCCATGTCTCATACATGGCTGTGGGAAACCTCCATATTTCCTGATATCAAACTGCATTTTGATTGAAAACTGATGGGAAATGAGGAACAGCTTAGACAGCAGCTGCAGACAGGACCACAGACACAAAGACAGAAGAGAAGCATAAAGCAGCCAGCAGAAAGCAGGAGCATGCAAGTGTGAGAGTGAAGAAAGCTTTATGCTGGCATGTGCTCAGTTTCAGCATGGATATGAAACACTGAACTACTCTTAACGCCAGCTTTGCCATTCAATTCCTGGCTGCAAAAATACAAGGTGCTAGAAAAAACTGCTGTCAAAGAAAACAGCAGCCACAAACATGGAGAACCTCAGATCAACTCTTTCTGACCTACAAGATCTTTTTTTAGTTGTTATTTGTTTGCTGTACTTAGACAGCTATCACTGTTTGCAAACAAGAATCATGATATTACTTGCTTTGTTCAAACATATTTCTTTGTTTTACATCCACAAATGAGATTCTAACATTTCAAAATTTACTGAAACTGCTGCAGTGAGGGAGGGGTGGGTGCCAGGCACTTCACTGGGTGATGCCTCATGCAGAGATAAGGCGGAAAAGCCTCCTCAACCTGAAGACCTATTCAAAGAATACTGTGTGAAAAATGTGTCTCAATCTAAATGGCAGGGTACAGGAGCAGGACCCCCTTATGTGTGAGACAGAGAGAGACAGAGAGTGTGTGTGTGTGTGTGTATATGACTCTGTGTGTGTGTGCATGTGCGTGTGCGTGTGTGTGTGTGTTACTTTCAATTCAACTCTGTGTGAGTGATCACTCGTGTCTGTGTGTGTGAATGATGGGGGGTTGGGGAGGGGGGGTGGCAAGAGGGGAGAGAAAAAGAGAGAGAGAGTGAGTGTGTGTGTATGTGTGTGTATGTGTGTGTGTGAGCTCCATTCCTTCAACCCATGACTATGCAAACATGTGCACACACACACAGACACACACACACAGACACACACAAAGGGTTGAAAGCCGAAAAAGTGACCTTGCACAATACAGAAAAAGAAGAGAACGGCAATAGTGAAACACATGTACAGACGTCCAAATGACAGACACGCATACATGATTGAACAAAATATAATAATGCATGCACATAAGGCGAATGCATCTATTGTGCACCAGCTATAGATCTCAGATCTAAACAACATGCTATCTGCAGTCATGAACTGAACTGCTGTGTCATTGGCTGACGTAATTTTCAGCACAAAAAAGGACTTACATACAATGCTTCTCAAGATTTTGTTGTATGCCTGTGTATATATGCACGTGCACCTCTGTGTGCGTGTGTGCGCGCCTGCGCATGTGTGTGTGTGTGTCTGTGTGTCTGTGTGTGTGTGTGCTGTTTGTTTATCTGACATGACTGCAGGATTGACTCCATTCAACCATTAGGAAACCTGTAACCAACTTAGGCGCTCTGACAAGTCACTCTCTTCTCAAAGCCTTTTTACTATAGGGTCTATAAACAGAGAATGTGGGCTGAAGAGCATTACTGTTCTTCAATGTATTTAATCCAGATTCAGATTAAGATCCATGCACACAACGTGAAGTATGGCACTGAGTGGTGTCTTCCACAGGTTCTCTCAATCATTCAGTTCATCACATTTTGAATCAAGTAAGAATCCAAAATGTTCAGGAATACAGATTTATGCATGAGCCCAATCAGCGGAAAACGAAGCTATCACACATACATATATGCCCCTTGATTTTCTCAACAGACTTACACAAATCTTAGAATCAACCCTTGGGGCTCTCTGATACAGATTTCCATAAATTTTTGGACAAATCTCATCTCTGTACATCGCAGTGAGGTTTAAATTTCAAAGAGTACATACAATGTTGCATCATCTCTTAGGGAAAATAAATCTTGGAAATTTACTGATATAATTCATACAAAACATACCTGTCTTCCTCTTAGGTATGGAATGCAGAGGCGGTGATCTGTCTGGTGTGAACTGCTCTGTTTCCCATCCAATCTGTACAAAAAGGAAAACATGAACTTCTTATGATAATACATCATCACTACAAAAACAAATTGCAGTAATACTACCGATTCTTGAACATAAATGATTCTTGAGGTTGCCTCAAGACAAGATGAAAACTGTCTTTTTGAACTGCCTGTTAACATGTTTTATACTATACTCTGTGATGTACACGTTTGTAAGTTTCTTTTACACTGTTAAAAAGTTCCAAGACATATTTCACTTTTACAGGTTTCTTTGTTGAAGCTATATCACCCACAAAAAAATCATATTTACTGTAAACACTGTAAACACTAAAAATTCCTATTCAGATTCTCTGCACATTATTCTTCATTATCACACATTTTATTGCCACTGCATTCCTCTTGATCAAACTATACCATGGTTTACTTCTCACCTGTGTTCCTGTAACTAGGGTTGTGGGCTCATCCTTGCTTTTATCAAAATCTTGTTTGTCAACTCCATTCTTTGTCTCTACTTTCTTCTTTTTTGTCGCTGATTCTTCTTCGTCATCACTTGCCAATGCTTTAGCCTTTCTTTTACTGGCATGCTCCTTGACTGGAGTTGTCTCTGACTCAACAACAAGTTTTTCAGGGGGTACATCTGAGACAGGAGATCCATTTTCTGATCCGCTGACATCTTCATCATCGCTGTCAATAATCCTGGCTTTCTTTTGACGAGTTCTTTTCACTGGTGAATCAGCTTCAGTTTGTTTCTCTGGAGGAGAATTTTTCTGTCGCATAGGTGTTTTTACAGGAGATCTGAAAAGTAAAAGATATCAATAATATGCATCAAACGTTAAATTCCACTCACCCTTCAGATCCACATAAATTTCATACACTGCGCAGGGTTCGTAACATTTAATCCTGTGCCTTGACATTGAAATAAAACCGCTGTCTTCTTTATCAAGCCAATATTTTGTTTTATTATTGTTTTTAATTCAAATCTGCATTAAGTTTTCTGACTGATTATCATAACAAGTACTGCTAATAATGATTTTTTTTTTTAAATAATAATACTGCTGAAAATTATTTCCTTAAAAATAATGAAAATTCAGATTTTTACAAACTTTGAATCTTTGTAGTCTTATCTTTGCTGTCAGTATTTCAGCATGAAATTGCCTGAAATTGTATTATTTCTGATGTTTTCAGGTGTATGCGCTGTTGATACTGCTGCAACATTCGTCACATAAGTTGCAATGTTCAGTGCATCTGACTCTAGGCCTTTCTGAAATTATGTCAGTGGATGATGTAGCAGTACACTTGATGACTGCAGTTAGTTTAATGTTATCTCAAAGCCCAAGTTCAAAAGATTCCTGAGCATTACCGAAAATAATTTTTGCTCTAAATACAAATACCGCCTTTGTATTTGTACAAATACTGCATCTGTACAGCCACTGTCACTGTTGACTGATCTCTCATGGCATGATGTCACTCTTCCACTTGCTATTCTTAACTTAATTTGAGAAAGAAAGAAAATATAAATTTTCCAGGGCCTTATTCAAATAGAAATTTAAAGTGTAAGTTACTTAATTCTGAATCTTTTTACACCACACATATGTTCCAAGATCATTCTTGCTCTAAAGTTACAAGCAAGCAAATGTACATCTTTTCATGAGTCGATTTCTCCATTTGTTCTTTTCGGACGCACCAACTCTGAAAAAAATATAGAAAAAAAAAAAAATGATAGATAGATCATATATGTTTTTTGTTTGTTAAGCTATGATTTTTAAACCTTCTGAAAATACATGGATGTAAATTTTCTGGAAAAAAAAAGAAGATATATTTCGACTTAAGCTGGGTTCTTACATGCTGCGTCACATACATTTCAAATACCAGTAATTAATGGACAAAGTACAAATTCAATTTACAAATTTTGGGGGTCCACTGGGTGGCTATAGGGAGCTCCAAGGAAGTGGGGGTGGGGGGGGGCAGGAATAAGGGGTGTTTTTCCTGACCCATTAACTGTGATAATGACCCACTGATTTTGTGGTGATCCGGTCAAATGGCTGATAGTATACTGAACCAAACCTAAACTCTGATATATGTATGTTTTGCCTCTTTTAATCATAAATCACTTTTTTAAATAACTTACTTGGTTGCAACCTTTTGTGGTGTATCACTTGCTGAGTCATCTTGCTTTGGTTTCACTGATGGAGTGAAAAATGATCTGAAAAACATAAAATAGATATTTCTCAACCATGTGGATGCGTGGGTAAAATTTAAACAAATAAAGTTCACTTGTAGCCACTGTAGCAACATAAATTGTTTATATCCAAAGGAAATATCATTTTCATCAGCACAAATTCATATTTTTAAAAAGCATTAAGTTTTCTGTAAACAAAATGAACACAGATGACATGGACACACACATACACACACACACAAACACACACAACATGTGAATGATCAGGACAAACTTGTACGAGTATGTATACATGTGCATGTAGGGGTGAGGAACAATGACTGAAGGACTGAGAGGTCACTATGAGTGTGTTTGTACATTTAAACACTAAATGTACCTAAACATTAAAAAGCATGTAGTCAAGTGCTCCATGTGCATTTGTGGGTGCCCACATGAATTACATATCATGAATGCCACAATGTAACCATGTGTGTGTGTGTGTGTGTGTGTGTGTGTGTGTGTGTGTGTGTGTGTGTGTGTGTGAGTGCTCTTGAGCATCTTATTTGCTTCTCCTTTTTTTCTTCCTTTTTTTTTCTTGCTACTTTAGATTTTTTTTTCTTTTCTTTTTTTTCTTCTTGATACTTTAGCTTGGTGATGGAGAAATGCTGCATTTTCCCCTGATGGTGGGGGGAAAAACAAGTCTAACCTAAGCTGTTCTGGGAGTAGCTGTATGTTGAGTAAGCTACCAACTGTAGCCTGTTGTTCTAGCAAGCTAAGACTACACCAGCCCTGAACACAGCCTTATGCTGATTTAGGCCCACAAATCACCACTCCAATAGCAACCATAAAAAAGGGGGGCAGGTGGGGGAGTGGGGGGGTGGTCATGGAGGAAAATTGTTGGGAAGGCATGGATGGGGAGTGAGGAAGGGAAGGATGCATGGACTGAGAGATTGGGAGGGGTTGGATGGGGGAGAGGGATCTGGAAGTTCCTCTCTACTCCACACCTGACAGCAGGATGCTGTTATCAGTGATACTGATGGAGACCACTTGATTAATGTTGAGGGTGTTCCAGTCCCTGATAGAATGCAGGAAGAAGAAGAGCTAGTAGTCTGTCCTGTGTTGGATCAGCCAAAACTGTTTACCATGTCCTCTTCAACACTGATTTATCACAGGCTGCAGCTTGTGTTTCACCTGGACTTGACCATGGTAAATTTTCTGGACGCATTAAGATCCTTGCTTTCTTTCTTCAATCTTGAAAAGTCAGCCAACCAATATATTCTAGCATGGCAACCACACTAGAGCTGTTCAAGTACACTGATATACTGCTTCTAGTTTGTCAATGTTCCTCTGTGTTTAGGGTCCCAGACTGAAATGGTACACTAAGCCTCAGGAAAATGGGGTATGCTCTATCCTAAAGTTCAGCTGAGCTGATCTTGAGGCTTCTGTGTAGAAGCTTTACTGATCATGTAATCAGTGTGCTCACAGGCATGTTTTAGTTGCATTAACATTATGCTATAAATTACATATTATAAATAAATATATATATATATATGTGTGTGTGTGTGTGTGTGTGTGTGTGTGTGTGTGTGTGTGTGTACATATTTAATTATTTTCAATGAAATAAAAACAAAAATATTTATATACAAGTTTACAACACAGTTTCATCAGCATACAGATGTTGGTCACTGTTATGTCTATTCGTCCGTGGAATGAAAGCGATGAATACTTGTCAGTCTGCCCGTACACACAAGGAAGAGCTCGTCTACAACTTGTGCGAATGAGACCTTGTTTATTTCATGACCTTGTGTTTCTAGAAGTGATCTTAATTACAAGGCATCATGGGAGGTTAAGCTCTTCCATTACCATGCAATCCTCCCAACATTATAATGGTGGTGATGACCTTTTTGAAATTATTAAGACAATGACTGATGAACAGAAAGGCGATAAAGCTGTATCTGAAGGTAAAAACATGACTCCAAATGAGTATGCAACATTACAGAAATCATTCAGTGAATGTTTCACGTCAAAACAGAACGCACTGTATAAAACAATGAAGTCTCTCATCAGTTCTACCAAAAAATGAAAGCATTCATTCTTTTTATGTATGTCTTTGTGCAGCTGCTACTAAATGTGAATTACAGGATGTGGATAAAGAAATTCTTGCACAAATATTCAAGGGTGCACATCTTCAAGAGTTAGGGGCATAGCACTGAAGGACAATCTGACACAAAATCTTGAAGCTGAACCATCAGAAAACAGAGCTGCAATAATTGAAAATGATGGTGCCAGTGCTGCTGCACACAGTGTTCAAGAACAAGATACTGTACATGCTGTTTGTCAAGGTCATGGCAATCAACATGGTTCACAAAGTCATAGTGGTTCCAGTCAGCAGCAGCATCACACAGGACAATGTCAGTTTGAAGCCTCTCCAAGTGAAACAGCAACTTCAGCCACACAAATCAGTATGGTGGCCATTCAAGTCATCAAGGTGTCCCAGGTCATCAAGGTCATCATTTCACAAGTGATTGAAGACACTGTCACTACTGTGGTGCTTCTCAGACTCATCCCAAAGCTGACTGCCCAGCAAGCAGGAAGATTTGCTCAGAATACGGTAAAACGAGACATTTTGCCCATATTTGTCAATCTGGCCATAAGGTAAGACATATTGAACTTTCTGCCTCATCTGGTCCATCTACTGCATCTGATGATGAGTTCATGTCCACTTACCCACATCCACTACAGTACAACACCCTAGCCAATGCATCTGTCGGGGACACGAATATTGATTTCATAATCGACGAGCCAGTCTACATACAAGTCCCTTGGCCCCAAAGCTCCCAAACTTCAGCACCCTGTTCCCAAGATCTCTCTTACAACTCAAGACTAATAGACGTAACAGCAATCATGTGGAAGAAGACGTTGCAGGCGCCTGAGAAGGGGGAGGGTCAGTGTGTAAGCATGTCACACACACGCACGCGCGCACACACACACAATCACACGCGCATTTGTGTAGCACGGTATCTATTAGAAAAGGTGGGTGGCTGTGTGTGTGTGTGTTTACACTTTAATCAAACACGAAACCAATACAGTAATGATCTGACGACAGCCGCCAAATACCAAGTAGCAAACATTGCACATCATTACTTTCTTGCTGTGAAGAAGAATCGACACTGACAATTACCCACATTACCCAAATACCCTCACCTGATTGATTTCTGCATGGTGGATCGTACTTCGTTTGTTTTCCTCTGGAAAAAAATTACTTGAATGCGCTTATGCAGCAGACTGCTTTCCCGCGATGGTAAACTTTTTCTGAACCAATATGCTGGAGATCTGAAAGGGGACACAATCTTGCGTTGCCACCAACCATCATTCCATGTTATTCTGACCCAGGTTTAACGTACAAATCCACGCATGCCATTTGTTTTCGAGCTACATTCAAAGCCTTTGTAAATGTTTATTGAACTATAATTGATTATTTCATGAACTAGCATGTTTGTGCAACACCGAAAGTAATTGGACATCAAGTCGCAATGTTTATGCCTCATTTGACGACCTAACGTCACTTCCGTATTTATCCTGAGGCGAGACGCAGCAGTCTGCTAGCGATTCCAGTTGCCAACTGGAAAACACGAATTCTCGGGAGAAAAGCAGTCGAACATTTATTATGTATTTATTGGCGATGTGAAATATAATTTTGCCAGCTGAATGTAAAGGTAAGTTGTTGTCAAAGATAGAATGCATAGAACTGGTATGTCACGTATGGATCATACTCGTACTTGCAGCAGCCAAAACTGACAAGCTGGGAGAAGAGAAGGGCATCATGATGGACATTGCCATGATCAGAATCCAGTTCCAGATCTGAAGATCTGGCTATCGTATCCGACGTTGTATATGGGTTCCGTATGCACGTAATAGTTTGATAGCATTGCTTAAAAGGCAAAAGTTGTAAATTAGATCATAACATTGTTTATATACTCCACATTTCTTCCCCTCCTGTCTTGTTTACGGCTTTGGTGAGGTGAAGATATGTTGAGTAAATATTACAGTTATTAATCGATTTACGAAAATTTTAGTCTTCGAGACGAAACTGAATGGAAAGTGTACAGGGGAATTGCCGCTTGCTATTTCAGTATTTGAAATTTTTATGCCAGAAAATAAAAATCATGCAAAAAAAAAAAAAAGAGCACTCACAGAATCTGGTTCCAGTTCATTTAATTCCCAACATTAAAAACATCCCCCCCTTCCCTCCTCCTTCTTCCTTAAATTCCTTCCTTTGGTAAAGTGATCACAGTCAATACCAGACTATTCTATCACTGACTAAAAGGGGGTCTGCAGAAGATATATTTAGGTCTACATAGGTTTCTTGACCGAAAAAACAACAACAAAAAGTGGGTTTTGACCAGCAGGCTACTACCTCAGTCCAGCATTCCTTCAACATAACTAAAACATATTAAGTCTTACCACAGTACTTGGCTTGATGAGAGTCTGGCATGCACTGTTGTTGTTTTGTTGTTGTTTGTTTTGGTTTTTTTACACTGTCAGAAGACCACATATGTGAACATAGTGTTACTTTTGGTGTCATATACTGTACCATGTCAAATGGTACTGTTAGTCATTGCAAAAGTGATTGCATTGAATGACTGACAGACGTAGGATTGCACAAGTCTGATTTTTTAGTCTTTGTGTAAAAACTGGTGTATGGGTAAATAACAACAGAACCATGCATTAGATTTAAACTGAACATATCTGTACATTAAAACGATTATACTGATTTCAACTATCAGCTAAGTGCAACACAGGGTGTTGCCATTTTGGGTTTGGCTCTCTAGAAAGGAAACAGAGTCAAATGTGACGTCCCATCGACTGTGCCACAAAACCAACTCCCAGGATTGCTCTGTTTAGAACAGTTGTTGGAAATGATAGATGTTCAGTAATTCAAACTGCAGGCCCATCAAATTTATCATTTTCAAAACCTGTAGCTGCAGCACTCTGATCATTGGTCCTGTAACATGTGCTTTCTAAATTGGCAAACATGCATTTTCCACATTAGCACTCACACCTTTGATCTGTGTGTATTGGTGACGTTTCAGCAGCTTGTTCAAGTTGTTCTGATTCTTCTTCCATGAAATCTGGTTTGAAGTTATATGGAACTACCATTCCAAATCAGACCTTGCAGTTGCATAGTTTTTTGTTTGTTTGATTGTTTGTTTTGTTTTATTGTTGTTGGTTTTCTTTGGGGGGTTTTGGTGTTTCTTTTGCTGTTGTTGTCATTAGCAGCCCCAATGACTATTTGAAGCATCGCATATAGATGTAGTCTTTTCTCAAGATGCACTTTTATTTGCTTTAAAAGGTACTTGATCAGCCAATACCTAAAATCTGTATGTCAGCCAAAAAGCCAAACCACTTTCTGTCCCCTTTAACTAAATGATAGAAATAAACTGACTGCCAGAGTGTAATAAATGCTGCAGAATGCAGTGGATCCTGCATTAATATTATTCACCTCTCACCCCCCGCCCCTCCACACACACACACACACACACACACACACACACACACACACACACACACACACACACACAAAGTTTTCATTACCTTATGTTTAAAAAAAAAACTTTATATTTCAACCTAGTTTCAGCCTTCTTCAGGATGCTTGGGAACTGAGGGGCAAGTAAATCTATGTATCATAATCACAGCTTACACCAAATCAGTCAAAATTACAAAGATCTGACTAGGGAACATTGATACACCAGCACATCTCTCTCTCTCAACTCTCTCTCTCTCTCTCTCTCTCTCTCTCTCTCTCTCTCTCTCTCTCCCTCCCTCCCTCCCTCCCTCCCTCTCTCTCTTATTTAGGATTATTTTGATTTAATCTTATCTTTCTCTTTGACCGGATAGCTGGATATAAAAGAGCATATAATGATATGTACATGATTACACCACTTCCCTCGTTAAGTATACTTTTTCTCATTTTCATTACTTTCCTCTCTTGCACAGTTAGGAAGATTGATAAAAGTAATCTGATGACTCTCTGGGGTGTAATCTGCTGATGATATTTTGAATGCTTTTACCAGCATTTTGTCTACTTTCTTAAATATTTCAAAATGATGAGAAATAAATTTCACTAAGTTTTTGTTGTTGTTTTTGTTTTTTGTTTTTTTGTTGTTGTTGTTTTGTTGTTGTTTTTGTTTTTTGGTTGTTGTTTTTTTTTGGTTTGGTTTGGTTTTGTTTATAATCCTGTTGAGGTTGATACATTTACAGACTGGCTTTTTCTCTGTGTCCATAACCTACGGGATTTGGACATGGTTTACTGAATCCTCAACATGCATATTTGATCTTCTGCAAGCTATATGTGCACAAAGAAGGTTCAGGCACATGCAGACCACACATCTGTTGACCTTGGAGATCTGAAAAAAATATATATATCTACCTTCAACTCACCATCAACCACTCAGATTGTAAATTCTAATGCTCTAGCTACTTGGCTATCCACATCGAAGCATATCAGCATAAAACCAAGTTTTTAGTCCACATCAGCAAGCAGTGGAATACAAGTGAGGTCAAAATCAAATTTGATTAATGATAATCACATCTTGCACAGAACTAGGAACTTTTTTATGATAGTGCCACAGTAATTGATTTAGTATTGCAACTTTTTTTCCTTGTTTTTCTGCATGCAAAGGATAATTGTGCCATGAATTAATTTCAGTAATGTAACTTACCAAAACACAAACTGATAAAGGAAAATAAGCAGATAAATGAAATATGAGAACATGTAATAAAGTGATAGATATATAGGAACACTGTAAACAGTACTTTCTTGGAGTTAGGCTAAACTGGTGGATAAGAAACTCATGGAGGGTATACACTGTGTTTGGATGTTAAAAATTTGAAGTTAATAAACAGACAAAAGTAAAAAATGTTTGTCATGTAAACTATTTCTTGACTTTGTCAAATAGATATGAAGACTCAAAGATACATAACCTCCTAGGGGAATAAAACTCTGCAAGACGCTGCAGGTCGCATCATTCTTTTCTTTATTATTGCTCAAATAGCAAGAGAAATTTAGGTAATGGTATGGATATCAGCAATGATGAATTATCCTAATGAAAAAGAATTGACAGTGATCGGTCATCGTTATTGTTTTCAGATGGTTATTTCCAATACAACTGTCACATCTGTGACCCATTTGCTGAACACGACACGATCAACAACAACACTGTCAACCACAGCAGGCCCCTCTTCAACCAACACCACAAAGGCCATCCCCACCACCGCAAACAGTAGTTCCTTTGACAACATCACATCTGCACAGCCTCTGATTTTCCTGCAAACTCCAGTGGCTCAGGGAATTGCAGGCACTTTTGCCTTTGCCGCAATCCTTATCACTGTCCATCAGGTAACTCCTTTTACACTCTTTCTTTTTGTTTTTCATGAAATTCGTGGGTTAGTGAGTGTTCACTGTTGGTACTACACCCAGCTCTTGCAGCCATTTCCCCAGTGTTAGCATGTAACTTTTGCAAAGAACAAAAATTTATTCACAAATTTAATTTAGCAATGTACTTGTTCATTTTTTCCTCATTATTTTATGATTATTCTGGAGTGTAAAAATGCAGTGCCATGTTATCAAATGAAAGATCTTTTTCTTTTTTTCACTTTCCACCTTCACTACTGCAAATATGCATCTTTTTCATGAAAGACATATGGTGAAAAAATTACACTTTGGACTTAGCACTACATACTCTATAAAGAGACAAAAAGAAATATTACTTTGCAATTATACTAATGTTGAAAGTTTTTTTGGAGAAAATTAGTGTAGTACATATAGGGTTTGCTTTTAACTGTCTTTTTTTTTCTTTTCTTTTTTTAGTGCCAGTCAGGCACTCTGGACAAAACGTTTAAGTTCCCAATTGTGATTTTGGGTGCCAGCATAATAAAATGAAATAAGATGTGCCATAGAAAGTCTTTCTGCCAGGCTTTATTGTACACGTGCTGGCGCTTTGATTCATACTCCTGCTGTTTATTCTTTTTGTCATCCTGAGCTTTTGTCTCTGTTTTGGGAGCCTTTCTTTTAACATTGAAGATGGGAAACATCGTTCGTTGCTAACGTGCTATGAACATCAACATCCGATCGCGAACGTGCAAAGCTGCTGCTCCACGAAGCAAGCTGAAGCAGATGACACTTTACATTTCGATCGACCATGTCCAAGCTTGCTTTCTTGGTGTGTCTTGTAATTAATTGTCTTTCACCTCTGTCACTTTTTTAGTGCCATCTGGGCACACTCAACAGAAAATTTGCGTGCCCAAACCAACTTTTTGTAGCATTTTCACCCGGGCACCCGCTAAATTCAAACCCTGACATAGAAGTGAGCAGAAAGTCTTTTTTTCCAGAATTTGTGAGTGTATGTGATCTGATTGCTGACAGGTTTGTTTTGTGATGTTTTTTAACAAGTTGCTTGTATTTGTTTTCTTTTTCTTTTTTCAGATTTATCTTCATCTTCGCTACTACACATGTCCCAACGAGCAGCGATGGATTGTTCGCATCCTCTTCATTGTTCCCATCTACTCCTTTGATTCCTTTCTCTCCCTTATGTTCTTCAACAATGACAACTACTATGTCTACTTTGATAGTATCAGAGATTGTTATGAAGGTGGGTGAGAGCGAGACAAAAAAAATGGATGTAAAGTTGTATGTGTGATCAGATTTTCTTGTTCATTAAAACATCAGTAGATTCATCTGAACTACTTCTTTTCGCAATAGCCATATTTGTTTGTGTGACTGGGAAAGGGATATGTACATGAGTGTGGGTGTGAAAAGCGAATGTCATCAGTGATAGTTCTTTTCTTGCTTCAAAAAGATTTTTGTAATTTATTATAGTTCTAATATGGAACTTTTTAATCAGTCATACTTGAACATACACATACTCAGTGATTTGTTTCAGAGTAGGAGTGTTTAAAATAGACACACATTACGTGAGTTAAAGCAAGAAACAACTCAGACATGTGTAAACATTGGTTGAATATTAAAGTTAAAGCAACTGTCCATTACTATAAAAGCAGTAGATGAAGAAGTGTGAATGTATTTGGTTTTTCACATTGTTTCTTTCTCTCTCTCTCTCTCTCTCTCTCTCTCTCTCTCTCTCTCTCTTTTCTTTTTTTTTTTATATTCAGACAGTGAAGAAGTCACACGCAGAGAACTTCAAAAATGAAAAGCAAAACTAAAGATTTACAAAAGCAAATACTGAAAATGTGCTCTGTGGACAATGCATCTGAGGCCACACACACACACACACACAAAAATCTTAACATATCATCAACATTTGAAGGATTCTTCTTCTTCTTCAGCATTCGTGGGCTGCGACTCCTATGTTCACTTGTATATACACGAGTGGGCTTTTACGTGAATGACCGTTTTTACCCCGCCATGTAGGCAGCCATACTCCGCTTTCGGGGGGTGTGCATGCTGGGTATGTACTTGTTTCCATAACCCACCGAACACTGACATGGGTTACAGGATCTTTAACGTACGTATTTGATCTTAATGCTTGCGTGTACACACGAAGGGGGTTCAGGCACTAGCAGGTCTGCACATGTGTTGACATGGGAGATCGGAAAAATCTCCACCCTTTACCCACCAGGCACTGCACCGAGATTCAAACCCAGGACCCTCAGATTGAAAGCCCAACGCTTTAAGCATTGGGCAATTGCGCCCTTCATTTGAAGGATTAATGATGTAAGATTATTAAATATTACCACTTAGGAGAGTGGGCCGTCATGGACTTCACTTCTTCTTTTTTTCTTCTTCTCTTTTTTTTTTTTTTTTTTTTTGTATTATAATTTCCCTGGTCAGTGTAGTACACTGGAATTACTTGAATGCTTCTGGTTTTAACTTCAGATTACTTTTTGGGGGGCGGAAGGCAGTGAACTATTTGAAAGCAATCATATATGATGTTGTTATTAATTTACAATGAACGAACAGGTGTACTTTTCTTACTTAGTGAGTATCCAACAGGTTGTTTATTGTATGGACATTTCAGTCATTTTCCTCATACCATTAGATTACAATATCTTGATCTGTTTTCAGCTTTTGTGATCTACAGTTTCCTCAGCTTGTGCTATGAATATCTTGGTGGAGAGGGATCAATCATGTCAGAAATTCGAGGCAATCCAATCAGGTAAAATCATGAGTGGTCTCTTGGTTTGTGAAAAGGACTCCCAGTACCACAGTCTTTGTTGTTCTGATGTTTTTGTTCAACTGTTGTCTTGTTTCAGTATAATGCCACATTTTTAGCTCAAAGTTTGGCACCTACCAAGTATGCATACACTCACATTGGACTTCTTATTTTATTATTGCTGTAAAGAGTTGCTATTTTCTTTGTCTATTTTTCATTGGTTTTTAAATAAAATAAAAAAAAGAGTCACTGTGTATATCATGTTTGTTGAGTCTCTCCAGCAAGTTGTTGCCCATTTTCAGCTCCCATTACCTTGTGTATCGATTTCATGTCTGCTTATCTCTCTGACAATAGCCCATAAAATGTTTCTTCTTCTTCTTCTTCTTCTTCTTCTTCTCCTTCTTCTTTTTCATTCGTGGGCTGCAACTCCCGCACTCACTCATATGTACACAAGAGAGCTTTTACCTGCATGACCGTTTTTACCGCACCATGTAGGCAGCCATACTCCATTTTCGGGGGTGTGCATGCTGGGTATGTTGTTTCCATAACCCACCAAACGCTGACATGGATTACAGGGTCTTTAACGTGCATATTTCATCTTCTGCTTTCGTACACACACGAAGGGGGTTCAGGCACTAGCAGGTCTGCACATAATTATGTTAACCTGGAAGATCGCAAAAATCTCCACCCTTTACCCACCAGGCGCCGTTACCAAGATTTGAACCCAGGACCCTCAGATTGAAAGTCCAACTCAGCTATTGCGCCCGTCAATGCACACGCATGTGTACAAGTTACAATGTTCTTCTGTAGCTTGACCCTGGAAATGTACCCATTATGTACTCTTTGCTCTTAGGTTTGTCATTAAAAATTTGCTTTTTGGTACAGTCGATTATGGAGTTCATTTTCAAAAATTGCCCGACTTCTTTGGCAAGTCAGCTCTTGCTTTGTCCTGACTTTCATTTTCAAAGAATGCCCGACTTCTTTGGCAAGTCAGGTCTTGCTTTGTCCTGACTTTCATTTTCAAAGAATGCTTGACTTCTTTGGCAAGTCTGGTTTTGCTCTGTCCTGGCTTTCTTCATTTATTCATCCAAGCAGAGAGACAAAAGAGAGAGAGAGAGAGAGATAAACTGTACTAAGCATTGAATGAAAGAATATTTTATTTTGTGTGTTTGATTTTGGTTTTTATGTGGGTGTACGTGATGATGTTTGTTTTTGTTTTTTGGGGGGAGTGGAGGGGCAGAGAGGGTGGGGAAGAAGGGAGTTGTCATGGAGAGTGGGAGCTGGGTGGAGAAGAATACCAAAGATAGTTGAAATAGTTTTCAGACTGCATCCAGAATGTGCAGTGAGTGTCTTGCCATGTTGTCAGGTCCAGCTGGCTGTGGTGCACATGCTGCTTGTCTGGCAATCAGTACACCATCGGCTTTCTCCGCTTCTGCAAACAGGTAAACCTCAGTGGATTTCTCATCAAAAGTCAGGGCAACAGTATTCATTATCTGTTGTCGTCGTTGTTGTTGTTAAGACTGTTATTCATTTGTTCTTGTTTATTTTTGTTTGTATTTCTTTATTTTGTCTGCTTATTTTATTAAATTTTTACGTTAATATTGTACACAAACCTAGGATAGGCTTCCAGGGCTTGATGATCAGTGTGTTTTTGTTTTTGTTTTTTTTGTTTGTTTGTTTTTTTAACCCAGCAAATGTTGTGGAAAGAATATGGATCTCTCTGCATGCTCATGAGTCTGACACACCCTTGAAATTGAAACTGCAACTGTTGTTTGTTTTTGTTATTAATCAGTTGTTTTTAGTTGTTGTTTTTTTGTTGTTGTTGTTTATTTAAATATCTGAATGTAGAATCATAATGTTATCATGATATCAAAACTATTGGTGAGACACTATAACTTGACATTCTAATGGACGGGTGTTTCAGGTATGTAATAGTTAAGTAATTGCTGTGTTGGATTTCAGGCGACACTTCAGTTCTGCATTGTTAAACCTGTGATGGCGATCCTCACTCTCTTGCTGCAGGCCTTTGGATACTACAAGGATGGAAACTTCTCGTGAGTTTAAACTTACAGCATTTCCTATATTTAATTTGTTTGCAAATTATTTGTCGTTCTTTGAGTGAATCGTTTATTGGCATCTGAAATATTGATACTTTGAAAAAGACAACAAAGCATCTGTTTAAAAAAGGATATCTGTTGTGGCAAGAATATAGATAAATTTGTGTTCAGTCGACAGGGTTCAATAATATGCAAAGAGTAAAAGTCATCTTTTATGTGTTTAACCATAAATCTAAGGTTGGCCTCCAGGACTGCATGCCATTTAGCTTTTTGCAATTCAAAACAAATGAGAAATGTTTTTGATTGGCAGTTCAGTATATTACCCAAAAACGTCCATCTTGAATCCTAATCTGTGAAGCATATGTTCAAACCAAAACCCAGTGGTTGTATTCAGGACTTCACAGCATGGAATTTAAAAGAAATAATGACAAATATTGTTTGACAACTCCTAGAGTTCAATTAAATCAAATTTTGGTGTCATATGCTGTACCATGTCAAACTGATGCAAACTAGAATATTTATCTTGAAGTATTATCTGTGAAGCATGTGTTAAAGCAAATGTCTGATGTTGGCGATAGAACCACATAGCTGTGTGAAATGCAAGTCATGACAAGTGCTGTTGGTGGTGTCCTGCAGGCCGGCCAGTGGCTACCTGTACATCACCATCATCTACAACATCTCTATCAGCCTGGCTCTCTATGCCCTCCTGCTTTTCTACTTCGCCACACAGGAGCTGCTCAGTGCTTACGAACCTGTGCTGAAGTTCTGTATCATCAAGTCTGTCATCTTTCTCTCCTTCTGGCAAGGTGAGCTCTGTAACGAACTCGTTTTGTCGAGCCAGTGTTCTGCCTTAAATCTGTGGGGTTTTTTGTTTGTTTGTTTGTTTTCTTTTCCGGGGGGGTGGGGGGGGGTGGATTTTTTATCTTTCTATTTGGAGAATCTAAGATTGAAGAGGCTATGTTTCACAAGCAGTTTTTTGTACATTAAATGATTAATGTAAATCATTGCTGTGAAGCATGACATTGATCATGTTTGCTTGATAAATTCAAGACAAGCAAAATGATGATACTGTGCCAAGGTAAGTTTTCGGTTTACTTGAACCTTCTTCATGTTAAAACGTTGGCTGACTTTCATGTGCCCAGATAACTTTTCTATTTAATCAAGTTTTCTTCAGGTTAAAAGGTTGGCTTACTTAGTTTTTATAGTGATCAACGTTGATGTATTTGATTGTTCTAATCTTGATTTTGTGACACTAGGTGTGGTGTTGGCTATCTTCGAAAAGTCTGGTGTGATCAGCCCAATCTTCATGGAGGATGGAGAAACCAGGGTTGGCGTGGGCACCGTTTCTGCAGGCTGGCAGAATTTCTTCATCTGCATGGAGATGTTTCTGGCCGCCATCGCTCTGCGCTTTGCCTTCCCACACAGCGTGTACAGCTCTGGCGCTGGCATTGTGCATGGGCGCACAGTGTCTCTGCAGAGCATTTCATCGTCACTCAAGGAAACCATGAACCCTCGAGACATCATGCAGGACGCCATCCACAACTTCCACCCCCAGTACCAGCAGTACACCCAGCACGCCCAGTATGGGGGATCCAAGCAGGTAGAGATCCACTGTCATTTCTGCTGTTGGTGTATTCTGTCTGTAACAGGTAACAGTGACCTTGTTTGAACCCTTATCAGTCTCAGGTAAAGATCAGTGTCACTACTACAGGGGGGGGGGGGGTGTGTTGTTGTTGTTTTCTTGTTTTGTTTTGGTTTTTTGTTAGTTACAACAATCAGTGATGTTGAATCTTATACTAAGAAAACAATACATCAACTTCGGTGGATGGTTGGGAATTCCTGAAGTTTTGCTGAAACAAAAGTTGAAGTGAAGCCAGAGATTGACTCTTTCATTATACACCCACCCCCATCCTTTTATCATGTGTTTAAACAAAGTGAGTCTGTAATCACCCAGTCCTGGTTGTTCTGTGTGTGTGTGTATGTGTTTGTGGTGTGTGTATGTGCATTTGTGTGTGCATATGTGTGTATGTAATTATGTGTATGATCAGTACTCCTGTTGATTTACTCTTTTTGTAACAGGTACAAGTGACTTAATGAACCCCTTTAGTCTTTAAAGTTTGCAAGAAAGAACTGCTGGCTGGTTGATTTCAGACCATTTCTTTAAGAGGTACTGTTTATAATCCTGCATTCAGGTGGAAAATTATTTGCAGCTGCTGTGTTATAGTTTGGTAGTTAAGTGATTAAAAGTTTGAGGCTGCATTTAAAGTTGAAATTTCATTATCCATTTCTTCTTGTTTAAATCTCTTCCATTTACTGATGTTAGCAGCAAGCATTTTGTCACACAGGAATTGCTATTTCTTTGTGTTGTTTTGGGGTTTGGTTTTTGTTTTGTTAGGGTGATCTTTGTTGTTGTTTCTTTTTGTTGTTTTTTTGCCTGTTATTTGATTTTTTTTATGTGACGTGGTTGAAGACAAAATTTGACAAAAAACAAGAACACCAGAGAAGCGACAGACAAACAGAAAATACGAAGAAAAAAAATTAGCCGTATGAAGAGCACAGGAACAGGAGTCATAATGGCTGCCGGAAAAAGAGGGCGCTAGTCGGGGGGGCAAAGGGGAGGTTACCTACTTCCGGGAGGTTATTGGCCATAGCTACTTTCGTTTTCTCCGCATAAGCAGATAGTAGTTTGCACAGGACAGGATTGTCAGACCCCTGCCGGAGTCTGCACTAGTGGGTCACAGTAAGTATGTTACTTAAACGTAATTTTAGATAGAAAATTTCCTTTAATCCTTGTGTATCAAATTCATCTGTGCATCTATTCACAGTATATCAAATTCAGTCAGTATGAGAGAAAAGAAGAAAAACAGATTCTAAATATCATGCATTGTCACCAGGAGAACAGTGATAATGTCACAAGGAAGAAAATGATAATTTCCCCTGTCATGTACACCAGGTTCCCTATCAGCGTGATGAAGATGGAGGAGACTATGGTTGGAACCAAGGCAGCTACTACCAGCAGGAATGCCCCGTGGGTGGAGGTGGTGGTGGGGCAGCAACAGGGATGACATCACACCACCAACAGCAGCGTCAACAGACAACTCAGGCTGTCGGCATTCCCGGACGTAAGCAACGTTTCAACGAAAAATCAACACTGCTTAGTTCTGATGATGAATTCCAGTGAACGATTAAGTGTTCCACTTACTCAGTAGGCATTGCTTGTGAAATGTGAATTTGCCAAATCAGCTGAAGGAAGATAAGGATCATCAGAGAGAAGGACTGATCAATGTCAGACATAAATTATTAAAGTGTATTGAGTGTATCGGATCTGTAAGCTGTTGCTTTTTTCCCCCCACTATGTATGATCTCTTTCATTTCATGCCTGCACTTAGAAGCACAGTTCATGTATGCTTGTGTCAGTGCAAAAGGCTGATGTGTCTCATATTATCTAACAGAATGTTTTGAACGGTGAACTTTTTTTTTCTGAAATTTTGATGAATATCAGTCTTACAGAAAATATGTTGTTAACTTTTTTTCTTGCCCCAGGTGTATCCTCATTTGAAGCAGTCATAAAGTCTGCACATTTTTGCTGAACTGTTTTGTGCAGTATCTTAAGCACTCCATGACATGTATCAGATGATGATGCTTTTGTGGGCTTGTGTTTGTTAATTCATATCACATGGACAGAAAAACAGGTAAATATTCATTGGTGGTCTGCACTGTAACCTTTTTTTTTTCTTTTTTTTTTTTTCTTTTTGATTGAAATGGTCAAAATGTTGCCAGAAGTTGTCTGTGATTTGATATTTAGTAAGTTGAAACAGCTTGCTGATGCAGAGATAGCAGGGAAGCACCATGCAGGTTGCCCATCCTTCTGTGTGGGTGGTTTAACTATCATATTTATAATGGAACCATTTTGAAAGTTTGCTATGATCAAGGTGTTGCAGAGATAAAACTACCACAGCAACATCCTTGAGAATAGAAGTTAGAAAGAAAACATTTTGATGTTTTTATTTGTTGTTCTTTGTCAGAAAAAAATGTTGGTCATTTACTGCAATCAAATTATTCTCCATTTCACAGTAATAATGTTTGGATGCTTCACCATGGACATTTTTTTCTTGAAGAGAAAAAAATGCATAAGGTGTTCTTTAGAAATTTTTGGTATATTGTTCACTGAATCTCTTCGTGGTCTTCTGTTAATGAACTGTAAAATACCCGATTTACCAAATTTACCTTAGATCACGCTTCCACCTATCGACACCCTGCCCTCTTCTTTTGTTTTTTCTCTCATAGACTGTTCTGAAAGACATTGTCTCATCTTGAATCTGGTCACAAATTTTGTGCATGAACCTTTTGGTTTTGTAGTTCACATTTTCATGAAATAGACTGGTATGCAGATTTCAGGTGTTTCTTTTTTTTTTTCTTTTTTTCTTGTTTTAAGGCTTAGATATTTCATAAACCATTGACTTTTTGTGTGATCCATTTTGAATATAGTATGTAGTGATGCCAGGCATGTTTATTCTTTCTGAAAGAATATTTGGATATCACTTGTCTCACAGGAAAGGCTTGTGTGTTTTCATTTCATGCAAACTGATCCAAATATGAAACTGTTCAGAATTTATAATAGTAAAGCTTTTATATGATGTGCTGTGTGAGATTTTGTTGTGAATATGCTGTTAGGAGGAAAGGTGTGGAATAAGGTATATTTATTTAAGTCATTAAAAGTACAGACAAGAGTATCACAAGAAGAATATCTTAATGGTGAGCTAGTTAATCTTTTTTCCCATTACCCTATATTTGCTAGTCATAGTCAACTAGTGCTATCATATTTGATATATTCATTGTTTTTGTTTTTCTCGTGTCAAAAGTGCAATACTGAACTTTTGTTGTTGTTATTTATGTTGGCTGTACTGTGAACTTTACCTTGCCAATTTTATGTACAGTTATTGTTGAAACATAGCTGCTGTGAAGTTAAATAGTCTGTGATGGAAAGAGTGTAGAATTTTTTCTCACTGTGTATTTGTTTAAATTATCAACCACTTGCATGATTAGTAACATGGGAATATGTGTTCAGAGAAAAGTCATCTTTGAATTATTTTGCCCATGTAATGTGTATTGCTACTTAAAACTCATCTTAAATGATCCACAACAAGGGTAATGGATTGCCTAGGAGAGTCACAGTACTTGAATGAATTTTAGTTTTTGAATTTGAGGAATCAGTTGTAGATATACCATGACAGGTATGGCTTTGTCTCATGTGTGAACTTGCAACAAGGTTCATATCAAGAAAATTGTTATAAAACTGAAGAAATCAGACAAAAAACAAGTGACTTTACTATGCTATTCGTTTTTCCTTGATACATTTTTGATAAGTTTTATACCAGGAGTCTCACATATGTAAAGATACTGCAGACAGGCTGATCCATTTTTTTATGTTTTTGAAAGAAAAAACAAAAACTGATGTACACCCAAGGTTGACAATGCAAATGGATATGTATTTCTATTGAAATGCATATACTTTTACATATTACAGCAGAGTTGTAGAGGAAAACAAGGTAAACATACCTCCAAGCGTTCTGTAAATGACTTTCAATAGAATTTTATTAAAAGAATATAAATAAAATGAGGGAAGGGGGACAGGAGAGCATACATATGAAACCTTTCAGTGACAAGGAAAAGGGTTTCTTTGAAACTTCTCCAATGGTTATGCTCTTCATTGCACCTGACATAACTGGAATTTTTCCCCCTGGATTTCTCAGCAGCTTTTGACCCATGCTGCATTGCTGATGGATATCACTCACCATTCACTGATGCTCCATGTCTCAACAGGAGAAATCACTGTATTGTGATTTCCAAAAAAAGCTGACAGTTATGGACAATATTAGAGCTGAGAACAAAAAGAAATAGAAATGACATATTTTATAAAGAAGTGTATTCATAAATAGAAAAATTGATTATTGCATATTACATACATCTGTATAGTCAGCGTTCAGTGCTTGTACTTTTTACTGTTCTGTAAGCAGTTACCCACTAACATTTATTGATATTCCAGTGATGCAATCAGCATCAAAGATCTACACTGCAGTGTTTTTTATGTATGTTTAAACTCATTGTCTTCACTGTTTTGAATGTCCTTCAGTTACTTGCCATTGGACTAAGGTACAGATTAGAATGGTGTGATCAGTAAAAATGCATGATAAATATTCATAATGTATGATTTGGTGTCAGATTTGTCAATGTATAAATTCAAAATAAACTAACTCTTGGCATGTTAAAAAAAATTATATTGGAATCTTGCTACTGCTAACAATTGTACTTAATGCCTGGACTGTTTTGAAGATATGAATAGAAATGGGCAAAATTTCATTATTATATTCTTTTATTTGGATGTTCATTGTCAGTCAGCTTCATGAGAAAAAGCCACATGCTTCTGTTTGTAACCTGTATAAGATTGACTTGACTGCTATGTTTTTCACTTGTTTTTTAAGAATTGAAAAAACTTAAAAACTGAAAATACAATAGTTAAAAAATATATAGCTAGTTTTGTTGAAGTTGTATTTTTACATTCACACAGCTCTGTTTCTTATTGGGCTTTTTTTTTTTTTTATTCCTTGCAAGAAGTTTTTAGAATTCTTTGGAAATGAGGATAAGATTGTTTAAAAATATTTTCATGTCTTCAAGATCAGACATATTTTCACAAGAAAATATTTTGGATGCATGACATCTGAAAGTCATCTCTTCTTCCATAATATGATAGTTTTAATCTTTCTCATTTCTTGCACGTACATTTATCAAAAGACTGAACTCTTAGTAAGAGAAATTAGTTTCTTAACTGACTTTTTTTTCATGCACGTACATTTATCAAAAGGCTGAACTCTTAGTAAGAGAAATTACTTTCTTAACTGACTTTTTTTTTCAGGGGAGAGATCTCCATCAGATATACACCATTCCAGACTTTAATGTGAAGTGGTGATAAGTTTTCCAAATTTCAAAACAAACTGGAAGTGGAATTATGTGATAGTCCAATCTAAACCAGCAACTGCATTGCTCTCTCCCTAAAATTTCAGCAATGTTTTGGGGGTTTATTTGGATATACGTACACACTCTCAGAATAATTTTTTATCAGTGGTGTATATCCTACATGTCATGCAGCAATTATCTAATCTGTTTCCTCTCAAAATATGAAGCGTTTGCATTTGCTTCAAGTCAGCTGTTTTAGATTACAGTCTGCTGCAATGCTATTGGTATGAAGACTAAGTAGAGTGTGTGAGCACACAGTCATTTAACTGCACTGTGATTTGGATTTTGCTAAGATTCCTTCTGTCATTAAAGTTAGCTAAACATGGATTTAATTACACATGGATTCTGTGGTGGTTTTCAGTGTTGGTTGTTGTCATTGTCTTATGTGACATATTTCATGTTAATTGTTGTGTGAAAGCATAATGTCAAGGTTATTTTATTACCTGGTATATATATATATTATATATATATGTGTGAAATCACTTTCAAGCCAATATATTTTCCAGTGGTCTGTAAATCTGTGAATATATCGTTATTTGATCTTGTGACATGTTTCTTTGAGTGTGCAATATTACTGTCATATTCCTGTTGATACAGTTATTTCCTTCAGTGGTTTTTGCTTTTCATTCAGAGTCCTTTTTTTGTAATGCAGTTAAAAATGGGAATGAAAAAGTTTGTTTTGTTTGTTTGTTTTTTTTAGTCTGCTAAAACATTGGTAAGGAAACATGATTGATCAAAAATATGTGGTAAAAACTCAGTTTCTCCCTCAAATTGACTGATTTCATGTATTTCACAGAGAAAAATATGCTAGTTAGAGTGATCTTTTTTAGATCATTTAGCCTAAAACACAGATTAAAGATGACAACCTGTCAACATTTTCCAGATGGTCATGTTTATGAATTGTTATAATGTTGTTCAGGACTAAGAAAGAGTTCCAAGGAATACTCTAGGGCTGGAAATTTGTTGTTGCCAGTTTGTTGATTATGGCAAAGGGAGATACCTATCTGTTGATCTCAAACAAGAGTTGTAACTTTGCAAGATAACCATTTGTTGTCACAAAAACAAAAAAAGGTTACAAGTGTTTTTCTGGAACTTTTGGTCATATTGCTCTTCTCTGATCAGCTTCAAGGTGCCAGGTAGCCTGTCATAATGCCAACTCACTCACCCTGAAGTCATGTTCAGGCAGTTAGTCTGAGATAGCCAAAAACCATCATTTGCTGCTGATGTTGGTAAGAGATACAGACAGCGATGAAATTAAGTCACCTTTTTTTTTATAAACTCATGGATTTAGTCTGTATAATATACCTTGAGCCTAAGTCCCTTTCAGTCATTACCGGTACCTGTCATTGTGTTCTTCAAAGGTATGGCCCTAAAGCAGTAGAGTTTAGCTACATATTGGTTGACACAATCAAGTTCAAGTTGTTCAAGGTCTGGTCCCTGAGCCCAGATGAGAGTTACATTTATCTTTATAGTGCTTAATTTGGGAATGTGAGAGAAATGAACAATTCCTGTTTTTCCTTGCATTTGATGACAGGGTCTGTATTCTCTATCTGGACATCTATATAAAGGCATTTTTATTCAATTGATTGTTTAATGGATACATTTTGTCGGTCTTTTCCTGTTGTTTGAAACAATAGCACACCTGGCACAAAAAGATAAATAACTAAATACATAAATCAAAAGATAACACATAAAATATAAAATAAAAACTGTTGTGCATTTAGTTACTTTCAAATCAAACAGCAGTTTAGTCATTGTTGTAGTTAACTCATACCTCCAGTCTTGGTTTTAAGATGGTGACAAATTTATTTTAACTTAGGACATGTTGATTAAATGAGGCCCAAGCCTCTCTGTCTTTTTGATCATTAGGATAGGAGGACATGTACCGCAATGTATTTCTTGTACCAAAGCTGGCTGATCTCTAAACATCCATGAAATCAAAGCACAAACAAAATTTTTAAGAATTCATTTTTTTGTATACATGCACATGGTTTGTATATCAGGCTGTCCAGCGTTATGATTATGTAAAATATATCATTTATAATTGAAGATCATGAAAGATAACCCAGTTGACTGAATGATATAACCTATTTGATTTTATTTCAACCTTCCTTTTTTTCTTCTTTTTTTTCTGTATTTGAGTGCCATGGAAGGATACCTCAATTTGCGTGCAATTCTCAGTGTTTAAAATTTCAGGGTTGCTTGAGTCTTGTATGATTATGCTTCTGTGATGTGAGAAAGTATTTTTTTGTTGTTGTAAACAAAGGCAGTATACATTTTTTCCATATCAGTTCTGAAAGGTTCACAAATAACAGGCTGTGTACCCTCTTTTCAACGCAGAGATGCTGTTCTATTTTTATCTTGCACTTTGTTGTTTTATTCAAACATATATTTTTGGACACAGTGCATGATGTTGTGCAGTTCTATTGCTGTTAATTCCATATGGTGTATGTGATTGAAGTTTGGTGTTGTGTCAGTAAACATATTAAAGACAAATGTGTGTCGGCATGTGATTTTATGATGTTCAATACAAAACAGATACATTTTTCTCTCCGTGATCATGTTTTGTATCTCCTTCATTCTCCCTCTCTCTCTCTCTCTCTCTCTCTCTCTCTCTCTCTGTCTCTCTTATGAGGGCCTATTATTATTTATTATCCATGGGATGTATAATAGCAACCAACAGCACAGGAAAAAAAAAACTTTGCTTTTGGTGAAATGACTGACAGAAGAAGACCCTCATATTTCTGTTTAAAAAATAAGAGAGGCCTGAAACTTCATTTGGAATAGAACAGATTCTGCAGTCTTGGTCTTAAAAAAGTAACTTACATGACAGATACCTGTCAAAGGTTGCCCTGTCTGAAAGATATCTTCAAGGTCAGCACTCCCAGTTTTAAAACAATCAGTCCATCTGTAGACTAGGCTAAGACAACTGCTTCCAAATCGGCACCAATGTTCCTTGATTCAGCCTCGAGTTTCCATCTGGTGAAGACGTACAACCAAAGTTTGTAAAGCTCAGCTGTTCACATAGGTTTGCCGATGACAAATGGAAGTTTATGTCATTAATGACATCATTATCAGTCCCACAGAGACTAATAGCCTGGTTGACCATTGCCACGTGTTGCGCCCTACTTTATAAGAGCCTATCTTCTCACACCGTCAGAGGACATCAAGAACAAGGAAGTAAAAGAATAATAAGGTTTTATTTCAAAGACTATGCTACTACTTTTAAAGTTGACGATAAGGTAATAAATGGGTGATATAAACACCTGAAAATGATAATCTAAATGCACACACACACAAAAACAAGAAAACACACCACAGCCGTTCCGAGTCTCTAGTCTTGATTCTTGGACACTTCATTGGCAACGCCTTGGCAACTGTATAAGTGTCCTCTTCCCGAACTTACTAAGCATCACAGAGGAACTCGCACAGGAAATTAACAAATAATGAGGCCAGGAGATGGAACAATTAACAAATAGTAAAGCATGGTAACTCTCTCCATTCACAAGGTACACAACTTCAAGTCAGTGCTTCCTACGCTACTGATTCAGCTAGCACAGGTAAATAAAAGGTACATTGGAACAAACCCAGACACTTCCTCAAAAAGGAAGCGCCGGGCCTGTCCTTATACCAATCATTTGACATGTGCCAGTCTTGAATAAAAGCTAATTTGTGTTTGCACATTTCTTCTGTCTTTGCTGCTGTGTGCACAACAATACTTCCACTGTCAACCTGTTTGTATTGAAATACCAGAACAACAATATTATATTTCACTAGGTCAGAAGAGTGGAGACTGAAGGGAAACACACAGCTAGGTTTGATCCAATGAGATGTAGCTGTGAAAATGGGTGTTTATTACTGTGAAATATCAAAGAAGACACTGCAGCAGAAGTTATCCAAACCGGTCTTAAAACACTGCAAGATAAACATCATGCAAAGTTTTTGTGCCCATTGGGTGATTCTGTCTGTTTGTTCATACTGTCGCTTTTTCTTGTATACAGGTCTTTTGCAATTTTTTTTTTTTTTTTTTAAAGAAAAGCAGACAACAACAACAACAAAACCAACAATCAACATAGCAGACCAGATACGTTTTCAGCCATTCTGCAACATGTATACCAGTTATACCATCAAGAAAGGAATATCATTAGACCATAATTTTCAAGCTGCTATTGAATCAAAGAAGCTTTAGCTACTGATGAAGTGAGCTCGTAGATATTTGAGCAAAATTGGTCAAGACTTCTCTCTCTGTCTTGTCAGTCTGTCCACCCCCTTTCTATGTGTCTCACACATGTTCATACACCACATAATTTTATGCGCAGACACACACATCATGTGACATGCATATACACAAACATATGCACAGACGCACGCATAGGCGCGCGCGCACGCACACACACACACACACACACACACACACACAAAGATGAGACCATGTGATGGGATGTCAGTATCCAATCAAATCAAATAATCCAAATAGATCAACTGCTTGACAGTATCCAATCAAATTCAAGAAATCCAAACAATTAAAATCCATGTGGTGATGCTTCGGAGGGGATGGGGTTCGGGTGAAGACCATCCTTCACGTTTACAAAAGCATGAGCAGATTTTTCAGCGCCATAATCTCTTTCATGTGTTCACATATGCAGTAGATCAAATACAGTCCAAACCAACGTTCAATCGGAAACAAAAACATGCTCAGCATGCACACTCTGGCGAGGCTGACTAAACGAGACTGCATGTGCAAGTTTCAGTTTGTTTCAGTTACTCTAGGAGGCGTCACTGCGTTCACACAAATCCATATACGCTACACCACATCTGCTTGGCAAATGCCTAACAGCAGCACTGGTAACCCAACGCGCTTGTCAGGCCTTGAGTGCATGCACATATATATGTATAT
>NC_134876.1:71924217-72014217 GCF_041734735.1 Babylonia areolata | reverse complement strand
AAAAAACTACACACACACTGAAAACCCGCACACCCTGAGCTCCAACGTATGTCTGTTTTGTAATAAATGGACATTATTTGGGAAACTTCAGTGTTTAAAATGTTACAGTTGTGTCCAGGTTTTTCTTGACTCAGTGTGAATTCCTTAGTGTTTGTATAAACTGTTCCTTTCTCACTTATTCCACTATCATAAAACGCAATTATCAACATGTATCTAGAGAAACTAAAACTGAAACTGAAGTGTGTGTGTGTGTGTGTGTGTGTGTGTGTGTGTGTAAACAAGGGAGTCAAACGATTTTCAAGTTTCGGTAAAATCTCATTGTTTGTAAGCATTCTGGTAAAACGATTGATACGGGTTTCGGAAGCACGCATGCGCTCTTCCTCAGCGGTACTTCTTCCCAGAATTCTGATGATCGACCGTGTGTCAGAATTACCACGTACTGTTTTTGTCGTTCATAAGTTTCTGTTTATCATCCATCATGAGTTACGGACGAGGTCCACCAAGCATCGAAGGAATGGTGTCGCTGAAAGTCGACAATTTGACATATAGAACAACCCCAGAAGATCTTCGACGTGCCTTTGAAAAATATGGAGACGTGGGCGACGTTTACATCCCGCGTGATCGTTTCAACCGGGAAAGCAGGGGGTTTGCCTTTGTGCGATTTTTTGATCGCCGAGATGCTGAGGACGCGATGGATTCGATGGATGGAGCAATTCTGGATGGCAGAGAAGTAAGATGTCAGATGGCTCGATATGGAAGACCAGCCGAACCGTTCAGACGGGGACCACCAAGGCGAGGTGGCCGATACAGGTAATGCAGGCAAGATTAGCACATGTCAAGAGCATTCATTTCTACGAACGAACACACTTTTGTGTACTCTCACAAACATACTTTAAACACATACATGCATGCCTATTGCGAATATTTAGTTCATGGTAAGAATGTTATTTGTTTTGAAAATTGCACTTGTCAGTTCAGCAAAGTCCCAGATTATTAGACAGACATTGTTGGTCATAGTCGTACTCATATTGCTTAACATTTGAATCTAAAGGAACACAGTTCTAGGTAAAAACTCTGATTACTGACAGACCATATTTGGGTAATGTGAATGAATGTTTCTCTGCTGGTCAGCCACAGCTACTTATTATGGCATACGTTAAGTTCGCATTAGTAAGCAAACTAAAGCTCACATGATTTAGTAAAATAGAATCAGTAGAAATATATTGACAGTATTTATTGGAACTCTGCTTTTATACTATGTGTCATGTTTGAGAATGCATGACACTTTTTTAAAATGATTTTTAGCATTATGTTTTGTCATTGTCAACCAAGAAATGAAGAACACACCAACATGATACATGTTAGTGTTATTTTGTTAAGGCTATCATTTTTACCCATTAACTTCCATTAGCTTCTGTGGACCTGGCTTTCCCCACACTAAAGTAACAGATCCATAACTAAGAAATGCTGTCGTGGATTACTTTACGAACATACAAATTTTCAGTTTCTGGTAAAGGATCAACTGTCTTGACATAATTCATCTGAACTTAAATTCCCATGCCAGAGGCCAGAGCATTTGGAGAAGGGGGATGGGAAGAATAAAATGAGGTCCAAGGTCAGTTGTCATGTTAGTGAACTTTAAAGTTTTGAATGTGTATATGGAAAATAATTACCTCGAATTGTTGGAATGTTTGACTGAATATACTTTGAACTGTGTATTCTGCAGGTCAAGGTCACGATCCAGGTCCCGTGATCGTGACCATCGTAGTCGCAGAAGTAGGTATTCAAGGAGCCGCTCCCGAAGCCGATCATACAGCAAGAGTAGGAGTCGAAGCCGCAGCAGAAGCAACAGCAGGGATAGAAGGGATCACAGCCGATCAGGATCAAAGTCACGTTCTCGGAGTCCTGCCAGATCTGAGGGCTCAGGAAAAGACGACATTCAAGAGAATGGAGACTGAGCATTCGTTGAACTGTTGGTGCCTGTTACAACTATGTCAGTAGTATGCTGAGCTGACAGGTGAACTCCTACAGAACAGCCAGCATACCTGATCTAAAGCAGGTCATTATTTGTACTGATTTTGACATTTAAAACTACTGATAGATTTTATAATATTCAGTTGTTTTTTGTTGTTTTTTGTAACATATAAATCAGATCTGTGTCTGTTTCTCATGAAGTAAATTTGAAAGAAGCCATGTTTGGCAGTAAATTTTGAATTGATTACTGTTGGTGAGTCTAGTTTTTTTGTGTTCTGTTTTAGACCTGTTTCTCATCAAGCAAATTTATAAGAAGCCATGTCTGGCAGTAAGTTTTGAATAACTGTTGATAAATCTTTTTTTTGTGTGTGTGCGTGTACTGTCATTTTCATTTTATGTTCCACTATTAAATCTGAAAGTAAGTAAATGTGTGGTGTTAACAATATTTGAAGAGATGACATTTGGTAATAAATTGAATGATTCAAGCTTTTTTCTTTGTTTTTAACAAGATTTATTATCTAAAAGAAAGGTAAATTTGGATGACACTATGAGAGCAATTAGCAATCAAAGTTAATTTCAAAAAGAGTGAGTCATGTACATAGTAAATTTAACAGCAACTGCAATAAATTTTATTAGATACTAAGTTAAACGTTAAACAACTGAACTGGAAAAAAATTATGAATTAAAAGCTTCAGTAGCAATATACCTTGGCTATAGATGTAAAAAAATTTTATATAGTTCTCTCTGGAAATTTATCTTTGAAAGAGTTTGATTTGTATTTTGTGTTAGTGTTTGCATGTTTGTTTTAGTGGCTTTTTATGGGTAGGTTGTGTGTTAAAACGTTTGTTTTTTTAGCTTTTAATTATATGTCACTTATTGTTTGTTGTGTTATTATCTTTCATGTCTGTGTTTGTACTTATTGTTTGTTGTGTTATTGTATGTTTCATGTGTGTGTGCGTATGTGTTTCATACAGTGATTAATGCATTGTTTTTATTTCCCCACACTGTAGGAGGGGTATTAAAGCAGTGCTGGGCTGTATGCTGTTAATGGTCGGGGAGGTGATGGCGGAGGTGTGCCACCTGCCAGTGCTGTTTGCAGTCTGCAATGCTGTGCGAGCTGGGGCAGTGCAGTGACTCACACGCAGTGATGAGAGAGGGGTGCCCACAGCAAGCAGCGGTTGCTGTAGTGATGGACTCTGCAGAGGCCATTTTCAAAGAAACAAATAAGTCTGCTGTCTGCCTTCAGTGATTTTCTACAAAGTAGTAATGGCTGACTACGTAACAATGAAATTGATAAATGGTTTTGGGAAAGAAAAAACAGAAAGAGGGTGAAATTTATAACATGCCATGGAAATGCTTTCGGTATCATGAGCACAAAAGTGGGTATAGCCAATAGAGCATAAGAAACAAATCAACTGAAAAGGGAAAATATGATTTAACTCTTTTCTTCTCCTTTTCTTTTTTTTTTTTTTAATTTTATTTTTATATTTTTAATGATTTTTGTTTATTTATAGTTTCTGATTTCAGTTAAAAGAAAAAAAATGTACAAAAGATTTTATGACGCTGTCATGAGAGCTATGAAATTCAGCAAAATCTTCAGTAAAGATCATTTCAGTTTCTAAATTAAACTTAAGGCAGACATCAAGATGAAGGCAGCTGCAAACAAATTAATGTTCCTTTGTTCTCCCTTTGTCATATTTCATCACATTCTAATTTTGCTCCTCTGCATCAATTCATTGCACATTTTTGGATCTGCATACACAAGGGAGAACACCACCTGTCTAGAGAATATTTTTTCTTCAACATCAATCAGAGAATTATCCCATTCATGTACGTTGCTGTGTACAGTGTAATGTGAGATATGCGCCAATCATTCCTCGCAGTTGGTGGGTCAGAGACTATCAGTATTATATAGCTGAAATCTATTTGACAAATAACATACGATCTTAAAAGCCAGTAACTCAACACTTACGGTTACGTAATAGCTTTAAAAAGGTATACTATATTCATTTATTTGAACTGCAAAATAGTAGAAAATCGTATTTATGTGCAAGGTACTTTCAGTCATGAGTATCCACATATTTTATTCTTCTCTTTCACAATGCTTCTGGGTTGACATCAGACTCACTCTGTTGTGACAAAAGAGTAATACAAAACAATACTAGTTACCTTGCTTGCTGTAGCCAAACAAGTGACTGGTGGAGATCAAGGTTCCTGTGTAAACCAAGTGGCAAATTGGCAAACCACCCACAAAATAAAGCATTCAACATTTTTTTTGTGGGGGGGGGGGGGGGGGGGGGGGGGGTATTGTCTATAATGATCTGGTGATAAGACTAAGTTTTTAGTTGCAACTTAAGACATTGTCATTTTTTTAACAAATTTGTTTAAATTCTCTGTTACCCGAGTCATTTTCAGGAACATTTCAAGGAGCCATGGATCTGTGCTCACCAGCCAGCATCATCTGTTTCAAATTAAAATGTGCTTTTAGGGAAAAAAAAGAAAAACTGTGTTGGAATTTTAGTGTGGTGAAGTCTTCCAATGTTTTGGAATGTGTGCATATTTGTTGTGTGAAAAATTCATACCATTTTAGCTTGGTGATCCCACCCAGGCTGATAACTTGGCAGATTAGGAAAAGATAGACACATGCATTCAATTTTCATCAGATTTTGCAAGGTTACACAACACCGTGTGATTGATCAGAGAGAAAAAGGCTTCAGTTGAAGGTACACCAATATCTTACATTTGATCTCATCTGATTGATTGTGGTGAGAGTGGTTGTGGTGAGAGCAAGAACCATAAGGAGATGGTAAAGGTTCCATGTCGCATGGCATAATGCCATCGGGGGGGATGTGGAAGTGTAATTGTTGCCCAGTTTTCATCATACTTCTTGAAGTCGCTGCTCATAGCCAGAACATCCTTAGGAATTTAGATTTAACCTCTTCAATGCCAAGCATTGTTTTGACTTGTGCTACCTATTTGCCAGGTGGTTTAGGGTTGCAGAGGGTAATACTTAGAAAAAAAATTTTCTAACATTAAGTACTGCAAGAAAGTATACATAACCTTTACTTTTATGAAAGGAAAATGAACAGACTATCAAATAATGATAGTTAAAAGTTCGTTTAATAACTCATGGTTTACTGTGACCCACTGGTGCAGATTTCGGCAGGGGTCTGGAGTCTTGTCCTGTCCAAACTACTTGTCCACTATGCAGAGAAATCGAAAGTTGCTGCAACTAATAGCCTCTCTTGGCTAGTTGCCTCCTTTGCATTACCGGAATTAGTTCATTTAACACACTGATTGTGTGTGTGTGTCAATATATATGTATATATATACATGTGTTTTTCATTTGCAATTCCTGCCTGTGTCATGCCCACTCACTTCTTGGTCACCTTCAGACAGTATCAAAGAAGTTAACAGTGGCCCACTGCGCAAGGGGGGTGAGCACTGTTCACAAGGTCGCTTGCAAATGCATGCTTTTCTATAACCATGCATGAAACTTTTCATCCCTTATCACTCTCCCTGTCCCTACCCTGAATAAGTGGGTGGTTTGTATTTGAGGTCAACTCTAGATCCACCACATGGTTTTGCTGGCTACATCTAGCTCTTCAACTGCTACTGCTTTCACCCTCCTATTTGCAAATCATCATTCTAACTTAAGCCTCATCAAGTAAGCCACCCGAGGAGATTTTGTCACATAGCACTCAGTTCATCGAAGTCAGTGACTTGTAAAGCTGCAACATACTGTATAGCAAAATCTCAGTGAAACACACTGCTGTTTCAAGCAAATGGGGTAAGGTTATTGTTCGTCACCTTCCATTTTGAAAGCATCATGAAGGGTGTGTTGACAATAACATCCAGAAATTATCATACAGATATGATTTGCTGTTGCTTCTGATGGATAATTGAACTTCTTTGAAGTAGACATATCACGCTTTCCGACTGGTGGCTATTGCAACTAAAGGTGGCTTATATTAAGGTATTGCAAGCTGCATGATGAGTTTGGATAGAATGAAATTCCCATTACCTGCATCAGTTGAAGTCAAATACTGTGTACATCCTTTATGAAGGACATTGAGCAAAGCAGTTCATATGCTTGTTCAATTTCAAGCAAATGCTTCATGGTGTATCTTTTGACATGGACAAAAAGGTAGTACAAAAAAGATTAGCAAGTACTTACCTTCTCTCCAGGTGGAAAGGAAAAGTGATTGCAACAGAAGCAAATGATGGCCATTTATTTAACTGCATATAGATGCTTGGTTGTACAGGTCACCAGGATTGCAGTGATGGCCTAGAGGTAACACATCTGGCTAGGAAGTGAGAGAATCTGAGCACACTGATTCAAATCGCAGCACAGTCGCCAGTATTTTCTCCCCCCTCCACTAGACCTTGAGTGGTGGTCTGGATGCTAGTCATTTGGATGAGACGAACTAAGGTCCCATGTGCAGCTTGCAAAAGGGTTGTACCTGGCAAAATTCTGTAGAAAAATCCACTCAGTTGGAAAACAAATAAACTGCAGGCAGGGAAAAAAGGGGGGGGGGGTGCTCTTAGTGTAGCGACGCGCCCTCCCTGGGGAGAGCAGCCCAAATTTTATGCAAAGAAAGACTGTTGTGACAATACAATTAAACACATGCTTGTTTACATAATAACTCAACATGTCTGAGAAAGACAGCCAGTCTCACTGTTGGAAGTAAATTTTAACAATGCTCAGGATGTTCAGACAGGGTCTGAACCAACATCCTTTCAGTTATCAGTTCATATTTGTCACAGCAGCTGGTGTGTGTGTATTTGCATAAAGAACAAGTTTTATGCTAAATGAAGCCACTATCAAATTAATAATTACAGCGTCATTTACTACTAATCATCAAGATCTTTGAAGAATTTATAATAGGTGTAAACAATACGATCTCAAACCATCACAGCATTCCTAGAAAATACCACCGAGAGCAAGGAAAAACACTTCGAAACACGTGGAAATTGATTTTTTTTTTTTTTGTGTTGTTGTTGTTGCTGATGGCTCATCTGCACCGTTTCAGTGGCATTACTCCCACGCTGCTCATTTAGATTCCCCCATACATGGCCACACCCGGGTTCGTCCGTCGCAGTTCCAGCGTCGGCAGTCCACAGGGAACCATCGATATTAGGTCGCCAGGAGGCCACACACCAGAGGAGACCCTGCACTGCTGTTGAGTCACTTCGGTGGTGTTCAGTGGTGCCTGTTCTGTTTCAACGTACTTAGAACACCACCTACTAAGCCCCCTGCTAACGACAATAATGGCTTAGTTGCGGAGCCAGACTGAGTGAGCGTCCCTCCCAGAGGCTGTTGTTTCATCCCTGAAACAACAGCCTCCCATGAATCTGCCAAAACTGACGACATTGACAGGACTCGCCCCAAGCACAGAAGTGGAGGGGTATCAAAACTGAGGTTACCATGAGATCACGGCATGAAAGGCCACGGACTTAGAGACTATTTTGTTTATATTGATGACCATGAAGGAGGATGACGATGTTGCTATGGAGGTCCATTTTGGTTTGGGACTGCGTGACAAGGCTGTACTCTACCCTTCCTATCATAATGATATTCCGGCGTTAACCAGGCCCGAGAATATGGAAGTTGATTTAATAAACCACACAAGATAAGACTGAATAAGTTACTGAGCTTCATTCATGGAGAATTTGATTAGCAAAGGCATTGGTCTTAAATTCAAGTTAAAAGTAGTGAAGAAGAGGTAATTTCAACAAAAATGGTCTATGGTTCCTTGTGTAACAATGGTGCAAGGATAATCTGCAGTGAACAGCAGCATCCGATTATTTTTAGATTGTGAACAAGTTACTGATGGCTCTTATCCATATCCAAAGGACTGGGCTGCTCTTGAAATAATGTCCTTGTGGCAGCCATTCTTCAATTTGAACCTAAGTCCTTAGAACACGTACTTCCTCATGAAAGCATATACAATGCCAAACTGCCAAAGAGAAATGGATGTGCATAGGATGCCGAACTGCCAGAGGCGTGGATGTCAGAGGACAAGGGGTGCACAGAATAGCTACACTTTGTTGGCAGTCTGAGTACAGGGGACACAGAATTGTGAGAAGAGAAAAAATGAATCATCAAGCCATGGGAACTCCTGTCATTTTTCTTGTCTTTTTTACACTGTTTTAATTCGGTTAGTGATTTTATTTAGGATCTCATATTCAGATACACTTGTTGCCTTGCCTCCCAGGTACATGATGTATTACTACAGTATAAACAAGTTAGGGATAATAGGAATAACACTTTCTGAGGCACCAACTTCGAGTATGTCATTAATAAACATACTAAACCTCTAGCACTCGCAACGCTCCAGACTGCCCACCAGGAAAAGTACCCGTTGACTGCCCAACACATGGATGTAACTTTTCATCCCACACTGACTGCCCACTTTCTCTCACTGCCAGACACAAAGAGGAATTTGGGGTTCCAGAAGTAGTAGCTGGTGTTAGAAAGTTGGCAATCAGTGTGGGATGACTATCACTAAGAGGACATTGGAGGTTCCTGTGGTAGTCGCTGGTGTTATGGAATGTAGTCGAACTAATTTGTTTGATGCTCCATTCACAAACTTTCATGATGAGAGGGGGTGGGGGTAAAGAGGATTACTTTCTTGGTTATTCTGAAGCTGAGTGAAAAAAAAAAGTAATAAAGGTGTAGAAATGTGTGTGCGAAATTCAGCATTAGAAAAGAGGATACAGTCACATACTGAAATGGATGATAGTGCAGAAGGTTGGGTGAAATTGATATGCCATGAGCTTCACTACAGCAGTCATGGTAACCAGTGAAAACACTAGTTTACAGAGAATATCAGGCTAAAAGATAAACTGTTATCTGGTATGAATCCTGATTATTTTGTGTGGAATGTATGTAAATATAATGACATATAAATAAATGAAATTTTTTTAACACTAAAAGATTAGTCTGAAATACAGTTTGTGAAAATTCAGTGGTTTGTGACATGTCTTGAAGGAAAAAAAAAAAGACATTTGTGACATACTTTGCTGTCTATATTATTAAAAGTAAAGGCCTTGAATAGAGGCAGCCATGAGGTAGACAAGCGCAGGCACAAATATGAATCTGCCTGCAAATCAACGGTTCGAGCAAAAAATTGCACAAACTGCCTGCATTCACACTTCTTCCAACAATTTACAAATCAACTGTTTGCACATAAAATAGCACAATTTGCTTGCATTCACACTAGCTTTCTTAATTTTGGCACACTAAAAGATGCGCACACATTGACTTCCAAATCAGGCTGACACATGCACAAGGTGCTCTGTTATAGCCCATACAAATATATGAGGATGCAACACAGGCTTGTATCTGCAATTCAACATTACACTATAAAATAAGAATTCAAAAAACTTGTATAGCAGACTGAATATTTTATTGCCATGATATGCAGTGCATACTGTTGCCAGTTCCTTTTATTGCTGCTATCAACTGATAATTTGAATTTATGACACAAAGCATGCACACAATCAGCGGAAAATACTAGTCATAGAATACCCAAGGATCCTGGCCAAAATGATCACTGGAATTCCAGTACAATTCTACCCAGGTGGACACTCCAATGTATTTAATTACTGCTGACTAAAAAGATAAAATCACTTGAGTCCATCCATGCTGGGTACTATTTTTGGTTGATTTTTGTCTAATCATTGTATATTGATTACACCCCCCCAAGGGCCTCTGTAAACCCATCTTATAAATTCCTTCCTTCTGGGGAGTGACCATTATCAGTTTAAGGGAATGGAATATAATGCTGATCAACATGCTTAGTCTGGTCCATTTGAGTTATGAGTGATGTAAGCCTCCACATGTACAAACAAACGTGTTTTTTTTTATATGCAGATCATTTAAAATAAAGTATCCAAAGTTTATAGTCCAGTCTCTCTCTCTCTCTCTCTCTCTCTCTCCCTCTCTCTCTGTCTGTTTCTTTATTAGATCTCATGAAATGGTGCATTATGGGAACAAACGATGGTTAAAGCGTTGGACTTGGAAGGCCCTGGGTTATAATCCCGGTCACGGTGAGTAAAGGGTGGAGATTATTCTTCTCCCATGTCAACAGATGTGCAGACCTGGCTTCTAAGAGTGCCCGAACCCCTTGTGTGTGTAGGCATGCAGGAGATCAAGTACACGCGTCAATGATCTCGTAATTCACATCGGCATTCAGGTGGTTTATTGAAACAAGAACATACCTGGCATGCATCCGCCCCACAAAACGCTGGACTGTGACTTGCTTTTAGTCCAGATGACCGCACAGGGTGCCTGATATCAGGACTGTCATCATGCACTGAGATGCTCAACTGTATCAACACAAAACTGAACTGTCAAATCAACAACAAAAAGATACAAAACGAACCCACAAAGCACAGTTCATTACACAGTCTTATTCCTAAGGGCAAATAAGACTAGGCCACGCTAGCTGAGGACGTCAGCCCTTCCGCTTAATTTATCATCCCTTGATTACAAAAAAAATCGTAAAAAAAGGGGGGGGGGGGAGAGAATACTTAAAAGTCAAACAAAAAAACTTTTTTTTTTTAAAGCATATGGACAAGTATCACTGCAGAATGGACAGGCTAGTGCCCATCGGCAGTGCTTATTACTTGTACCCAACCGCCAGGGCACAGCAGCACAGATAACGAGTACCAGAACTGATGTGTCCGACGGTCCAGAAAGGCGGCATCCCAGGAGTTCCTGGTTGTGTAGAACATGCCGCTGATGATTTGGAATGCAATCCAAAAAGGAAAGGCAGAGAAAAGGACCAGACGTGGTTTGGCTCGAGCTGGCAAACTTGCGTACGGGTCAGTTCAGTCCTCATGAGATCATCAGTCCAACTGGCCGCCGCTCTCGAGATGCGGCATGCATCAGGGAAATGCTGAAGAAGTACTTACATGGCTTTTCAATGCGGTTCACCACCAAGGAATACACGACAGCTAGTGCAATTTCTCCAATCCTGTTCGTGCTGGCAATGGAAGTGACTGTCTTAAAGGCCTCAATGAAGGACACGGATCGAGCCGGCCGACCGTGACCTCGTGCGGCAAGGGATACTAGTACCAGATACCGCCTTTGAAAGCCTCAGTACATGGATGACACAACAGTCCTTTCAACAAAAGAGGATGGCACCCGTGAAATATTGAAGTGGTTGGACTGACGAGCTAGTAGCCTCACTGAGCCAGGAACAACTTCAAACTAAAAAAATCACGGGGCCTCTCACTGCGTAAAGGAAAGGTAGCCAAAACGGTCACATCATCGCTGTAGCCACCCAAGCCATTCCAGCAGTGTCAGATGAACCAGTCAAGAGCCTTTGAAGATGGCATTATGAGTCCCTGAAAGATAATAAATAAAAAAAAGAGGAAAGGAAACCAAGCAGACAACAGAAGAGGGCCTGCATATCACAGAGGGCCAATGTGGCCTTCCTGGCAAATACAAAGTATGGTGCCTCTACAGTCTAAACTGATACCAAAGCTCCTGTGGCCTCTCCTGATATGCGCCGATATCAGCTGTAGCACAGTCGTGTTGATCAAGTTGAGGCAAAGATCAACAAGTAGGTATACACACGGAAATGGCTTGGTGTCTCACCTGGTATCACTGACGTGGCACTCTACTGTCGCCAAGTAAAGCTGAGGCTACCTCCGAGTGAAATCCCTTGTCGAAGAATACAAGAAGACTCGAAGTATTGTGAGATCCAACCAACCCAAGCTGAAGACTGGCACAAAATGGAAAGTCATGAGGCAGTAAGTGCAGCGAAAGAAAGTCTCAAGACAAAGAAAATAATTGGACACACCCAAGGGCCTGGTGGGATCGACAAAGATGGAATGGGGGTCCAAGGCAACTGAGGGGAAAAGCAAAGACAGACATGATCATACAGGGAGATCCGCAAGAAGGAAGAGGATGATAAAAGAGTCCAGAAGGTAGTCCAGCAAGGCCAGCAGGGGCATTGGATAACATGGGAAAATGTACTCCAAAGGAGCCTCGGCTGGAGCGACATGTGGAACATGGTCCCTCGATCTGAGGATCAGCTTCATCCTAAGATCTGTGTACGACCTCCTTCCCTCGAATGACAAACTTGGTGAAATGGAGAATATCATATGACCCTGTGTGCCCACTTTACCATGGCAAACAAAAAGTGAAACATGTCCTCGGCTCATGCAAAGCGGCGTTAAGCCAAGGACGGTACACATGGAGGTACAACCAAGCACTAAAAGAAATTGCACATGTGGTGAGCACTGTCCAAGGAGCACCCATACCACCAGAAGTTCCACTGAGTAGAGTTTCTCTCTGCAGAGGGCAATAAAGTCTGGCCAGGAACAGCTGTAACATCCAAGGCATGGAAACGTGGGCCGCTTGATGGTGCCGAAGATTAGGAATGCACAGCTGATCTTCCAGAGGGCAAGAAACACCCGGAAATCATCAGCAAGAGTGGCATGAGACCTGACATAGTACTCTACTCTAAGGCATCGAAACAAACAATTCTGATTGAGCTCCGGTCACCGGCTGTACCGGCACACAAAAGCCGCCGGCAGAATGGAGGAAGCCCACATCTGCAAGATCGAGAAGTATGCGGCTAGTCTAGCCAGCAGCCTCAGTGAGAGAATCTGGCGTCCAAGTCCTCACCATAGCCGGCGGAGACGGATTGGTACAACTGAGAGGGTTTCTGAAAGCATCTGCCCACAGCCAGTCATGAAATGCTGTTCGTCCATTTCTGGCAGAGAGACGGGACACAGACTCTCAAGGCAATGGCAGAAGCAGCAGAAAAGAGCTCCAGTTGGACTCGATCTGGTTGAGGAGGAATGAAAGTAAACTTTATAAGGATTAAATTCCCGGGCCCTTCTCAAAGAAGGCGTACAATGGCTCAGTGGCCGTTAAAACGTCTGCCAGAACTGAAAAGGTGACTCAGTGCTGGAAGCCGCGCAGGTTCAGACAAACCTGATGAGGACCAGGAAACGAAAAGACTGGGAAGGCAGAAAAAGCAGTGTCGGAAGGGGGAGTCAGTAGGGGGTGAGGGTGGGGGCAGATGCCTGACAGCAGCACGACCCAACGTGCTAGTCAGGCCTTGAGTGCTTGCATATTTTGTCAGTGTAGTTATGTGAGTGGATTTTTTTTTTTCGACAGCATTTTGCCAGAGGACAACACTTATTGCCATGGGTTCTTTTTCAGTGCGCCAACTGAAGTGCATGTTGCACTGAAACAGGACATTGGTTTATCGTCTCACCAGGATCAGGATCAGGATCAGGATTTGGGGCGTTGTTTTATACAATGTTGCCATTTCTGGCTTTTTATGCCCCTTCAGATTTACTCCTTTACATTGTTGGTCAGGTCGTTGACTAGCTCAGTCATTTTATCCATCAAAGTCATATTTCGTTTTTGTCAATAACTCGTGTTTATCTATGAGGTTCTTAAAAGTATTTATACTAGGTGCACTGACGTTTGATATTTTTTGTTAATTTTTTCCAATAATTTGTTACTCTGTTACTAAATGTAAACCGGCTTTCTGAGATTTGTTCTGGAATACTGTTTAAATATTTTGTCTGTACTGTTTCTTGTAGTGTCTACCTTTGGAGTACAAAAAAAGCATGCTTTGTTTATATCGTCAAACCCATTTAATATTTTGTACGTCTGTATCCAATCCCCTCTTACTCTTCTTGCTTTAAGTGATGGTAGTTGTAAGTACTTTAATCTTTCTTGATATGAATAATCTTTCATGCTATAGACCAGCTTTGTTACTCTTCTTTGAGCCCTTTCTATGGCTTGTGACTGCTTTATTTGCGTTGGGTACCATACAGTGTTTCCATATTCTAGGATAGGTCTAACTAATGATTTATATAACCGTAAGGAAGTTACCTTATCTATAAATGTAAATGCTCTTTTTATTATTCCAATCATCCTGTTCGCTTTGTTTATACTATTTGTTATATGTTTGTCAAATGATAAATTTTTGTCAAATGTGACACCTAAGTCTTTTTCCTCATCACATTTTGATACTTTTATTCCTTTGTCTCCGATTTTCATTATGTATTCTTTCTCTAGGTTTGATTTCCCAATATGAAGTACTTTACATTTTTTAGCATTAAAATATAGATTCCACGTGTCTGACCATTTTACTAATGTTTCAGTATCTTTTTGTAAATCCTGATAGAATTTTGGAGAGTTGTATAATCAGTTTTGTGTCATCTGCAAAAATTTGACATGTACTCTTTAGTTCGTAAGGGAGATCATTTATGAATAAAATAAATAGTACAGGTCCTCATATATTACCTTGTGGTATGCCACTTATAACATCAGCTTTACCGGAGAAGGAACTACCAATCCTAACACTTTGAGTTCTTTTTGTTAGAAAGTCCCTTATCCACCCAAGTATGTTTCCTGTTATTCCATAAGATTCCAGTTTCTTTAGTAGTCTTTCATGTGGTACAGAATCAAATGCTTTTGGGAAGTCTAAGTATAACACATCTATGTTTTCTCCCATATCTATCTCTTTTGTAAAGTCCTCCATCACTTCCAGAAGTTGAGTCACACATGACCTATTTCTGCGGATTCCATGTTGGCACTCAGCATGCAATTTATTATCAGTCATATGCCTAACAATAGCCTCTCTTATGACTGATTCTAATAATTTACATATGATACATGTTAAGCTCACTGGCCTGTAATCCCCTGGGTCTGTTCTTGTTCCTTTTTTGAAAATTGGTATAACTGTTGCTGTTTTCCAGTCTATGTGCACAGTCTTCTCCTCAATTGATTTGTTAAAGAGTATGTTTAATGGGACTGCAATCTCTTCACTCAGCTCTTTTAGTATTTTTGAAGGAATGGCATGAGGACCACAAGCTTTGTTCATCCGAATGACTTTTCTCCTGCACTGATGATATATATGTGAGTACCATTTCAGTTACGGGGTTTTCAGCTTCGGTTTGTCGAAAGACGATCGATCCTGCAGGTGCAGCATATTAAAAGGATGCACGTGTCATCACTGTGCTCCCGAACCAATGGACACCCTTTCACTTACGTCACAGTCAACATCCGGGTGTTGCTTACATACACACTCCTTGCATGCAGCACGATGGCCGCCGCGGGAGAGAGAAAGCTGCTTGCTGATTTACGTGTTGTAGAGTTGAAATCAGAGCTAGAAAGAAGGAATTTGGACAAAACAGGGATGAAGGCAGTTCTCACGGAAAGACTAGCCACGGTAAATGGTGTCTTATTTGTTTATTTAATGATATTTTTTCATGTATAGCTTTACCAAACCCGAGTGAGGAAGCAGAAGCTGGAAGTGAGATGCAGCAGATCGAAGGTTGTGCTCTTTAGAGCTGCTTTGTTGTATCAATAAATCTATATTTGAGTTGTCAAGACATCATGCAGAGGTGTACAATGGCTGCAGGCAAACCCTTGGATTTTGCTTGTTCGCTATGAGCGTATTCATTTTTAATGTCGGTGAAAATTCGCTTTTACTGTCCATTACGCGGAAACTGGGGAAAGATTCTTTGTACAACAAAAAAAAAAATCTAAGCATTTTCGTATTTTTCGCGTTCAGAGGTTGCTTTTGCTTGCATATGTGTGGGAAAGGCATTACATCTGCAGCAGATAATGCACATGAATATTCATGAGATGATGCACAGTTCTCAAAGACGGTTTGAAAGCTCCAGGGTGTTGGTGTCCTGATCGGTTTTTAGTTTGGTTCTCAAGAGGTGCCGAGTACCGCGTTTGGACAAATCCACACACACTACATTACATCTGCAAACCATGTGCCCAACAGTAGCATAACCCAACGGCAAGTCAGGCCTCTTTACATGCATACACTGGATATTTGTGTAGTGTAAGAGTGGATTTCTTTTACATGATTCTGCCATGCATAAGACACCACATGTTGCTTTTGGTTGTTTTTCAGTTCACGAAGTGCATACTGCATATGGGACCTTAGATTGTCATCTAATATGAATAATTAGACAATCAGTTTGATTTTCCAGTCAAACTTAAGAGAAAGGGCAAGACCAGGATTCAAACCAAGACCCTGGCAGACAATCGTCAAAATCATTCTGCCATCTTCCATGTTTTTTTGTCATGTTTTAACATTAAGACAAGTTTTTTGTTTCCTTGTCAACACGTCAGTCTATTACTTTTACTCCACATCTGGGCATGTGATACACAGATATAGCCAGCATGTATATTATTGGTATCACTATCAGTATATCACTATATGATATATATATATATACCCCAGCATCATACATTTCTTTTCTTTTTCTTTTTTTTTCACAATCTCACAGTTTGCAATTGTCATGGTACATTTAGTATAATTCACCAAGCATGTAACTCCAGTCTTACGAAGGTTGCATTTAATCCATATTTGTGTAAGATTCTTTGCATGGTCAGAACAAGTTAGGTGCATACTGACACAGCGGTGGTTAAATGAACAGAAGCAGAACTTCTGCTGAGGATAGAAGCAACTGGAATATTACAACAATGGAGGTATTTGATGTGTGGATTTTGCTGACTTCGTACAAAACCCAGGGAAAAAAGATAAGCATATATAATTTTGTTAAATGATTATGAATGCTATTTTATTTTGATAAATTTTGTTTGTTGCAGGCCCTGAAGGCAGAAGGTTATGATCCTGAAACTGACCTGATTGAAGTGTCAGAAATTAACCTTGTTAGAGATGATTCTGGTTTTTCTGGTTTGGCAGGTAAGTAACCAGTATTGTTCATAGAAAATTTTGCTCTAAATGATTAATTGACTGAACAAATTTATAAAGTTTTCAGTTATTGATCTACAAAGATATTGATGTAGAAAGTCATTTATATTTGCGGTGAGTGCTGTTTCCTCACATTTTCTTTTCTTTTTTTCAGTCAGTTGAAAGTTGGAATTGGTTAAATGATACATATCAAGGTAACCGTTTTTTTCGTCCCATTGTCAGTTTGCCCCAACCAGTTTCTACAGTTTTATGTTTTTGTGCAGTGTTTACTATTAAGCACTCTAGCATGTCCTGTACATACAAAAATCTGAAAAGGACCCGGAGTTTTCAGTACTTTATGTCCAAAGGATGCCCACAATTTTCCTGACATGTTTAAGGTTCTTGGTTGATTTTTGAGGGTGCTGACTTGGGGAATAATACTGTCACTGCAGGGCAAATGATACACATGTGCACATGCAGATATACACAGGCTCTCTATTTCTCTCTTTCTCACTCACTAAGCAGTGTTTCACTGAGTTGAATTAAAAAGAATGCATACGCATGCACACACTTATACACACACATACACTCTTATCTCTAATGCATACATATGTGCAACTCACACACATTTACAGAGCTGAATTAAAACGGCCACCCCCACCCCTCCACTCACACACATACGCACACAGCTGCATTGAAAACTAACCATGCTCATACATAAACCCCTCTTGCCCTTTGTTTCTCTCTCTGTGCCTCTCTCTCGCATACTCACACACATTAACACTCTCTCTCATTCACACAGATTTTATTCAAAAGGCATTCACACACACGCGTGCTCACACGCACATATACAAAGGCTTGCATTGAAAATAATGCATGTAGTGATGCACACATTGTCATTCTCTCTCTCTGTGTCTCCCTCTCTCTCTCTGTGTTTATGAATAATGAATCTAACATATAAATGATTCAGTGATTCGCCATGCACCTATTGAATACTTACTTAAGAAAGAATTTTCTATATTTGATTACAGAAGAGCCTTCAAAATGTCAACTGTAGAACTTTACTTATTTGCTTTGAGTCAAATGATTTTGCTTACATTGTGTTTTACCTTGTCTTTTTTTGTTGTTGACAAATTAATACCAGCAGAAAGGCTGCTTAAATGAAAATAAATGACAGTGAAGTTTATATTTCTATTTGAATGACAGAGAGACAAATGGTGTTGCCAAGATAAAGTGACAGTTCAAGAAGATAAAATGACAGTAAATGGACAGTGGAAGCCAGTAACAGGCTTACTGAGAGCAAGAAAATCTTCAACTTGGCAAGGCGTTGTCCTGCTTTTTGTAGGTTTTGGTGTTTTTGTTGAAGTGGTTATTATTAAGGTGGAGATATCTAAAAATCCTGTGGGGACCCTCAGAAATGTACAGAGGGTAACACTGTTGTGTCTATGTACCTTGTGTTATATATGAATATACGAGGTGTTATGGCTGTCTAGAAACGCACAGACCACTTAAGTTCCTTTTGTTTTTGACTGGTGAATGCTTTGTTTTTGACTGGTGAATGCTACAGTGGTGTCTTTAGTTGCTTTCTATTTTGAAAATAGTTAACTTGAGATTGGTACATGTGTTTTAAGCTAAACAGATCAAGTGTTCAGCATGATTTGACATTTTTCAGGACCCAGGTTTACAGTTTGTACAGTCATACTCATAGGTGCATTAGAATGATTCAGAAATCTAATGTCTTCTTTTTAATTTGTCCGCCTGAATGAGAAGTATGTGATTGCAGATTCAGGGGATGGGTCTGAAGCCGTGGATGTGGAGGAAGATGATGCAGAACAAGGAAAGGAAGATAATGAAAGTAGTCATGATGACAGTGATAAGATTCTCATTCCCCTTGGTGGTGATGTATGTTCTTTCAGTATTTATGTGTACATTTATTGTTTACGCCATTTTAAATTCTGATTATTAATTGGTGTATTGTTGAAAAGTTTTGTGTTATTATGACATTGACTAATGAATAAAGTTCTACAGGCTGTCTGCCATCTGTCGATCCATTTTTTTGTTGTTTTTTTTAAATTCAAATGAAAGTTACAGTTTTTGTCACTAAGATTATGGGATGTATAAGTTTGGTTTGGCCTTGTCATTGTTCAGGCATATAATACTTAACTGTTCTTGAAGTTTCCCCCTGTTGGGATGCTAGGAGCCCCTTCAGTTTAAATAGTATCCCCAGCTTCAGGAAATTTGTGTATTCTTTATATCTTTTATGCGCCATTGATGTCTAAAGTGGCTGTTTGCAATTTTTGGTTTATTTGCTTGTTAATGTGTATAATTTTATGTATTGTGTATAATTATGTTTGCATTTGGGTTAGTTTTTTTTAAAATGTTTTTCAAAAGTTGTTTTTATTATGCTCTGGAGAAAAATTTATGGGATGGTCAGCGTCAGAGGCATATCTTAGTTGTATATGCGTGCATGTGACTGTGCTTGTGCCTGATTTTCTTTCTGTGTGTTTTTTGGATTGTTTTTATTTGTTTTGTTTTTCCACAGTTTCTATAGGATCAGTTTTTAGAATTTTTTAGCCTGATATGGCCTTTGTGGTCAGCTGGGCTATAAGCAACAAAGATACGATAATATCTTGCACTGTTTCACTTTCACTACACAGGTGGTGGTATGTGATGTCTTTGTTTTCATAGTTATTGACTAGATTTAAAGTGATAAAAATATCTCATTCTATTGTCTAATGGTTTACACTGTGAAAAAAAAAAAGAAAAATGAATCATCATGTAATTGAATGTTCAGAACTTTCAAAGAATTTGGATGCTCTGATTTAGAATCTCTGCTTTATACAGGGTTCTTTATACATAAACAGAAGGGGGTTAATAGAGTGAGATAATTAGCTGCAGGTACTTTAATTTTCTTTCATCCAATATGGACCAGTATTTTGCACAGAACAAGGGCTGTCTTGGTGCCTGCACAAGTGAGTCACAGTATGTATGTTATAATGAACATATTTTTTTAAATATTGGGGGGAGGGTGGGGGGATATCAGTTGGTGAATTTTTTTTTCTTTTTCTTTTTCACAACTCTGTGTCTTTATATGCTATGTGTGTTAGTAGAAAGTTATGTTTTATTGCTTGTTGACAGGTTGAGCTGGAAGAATCTCAGCAAGATAGTGAAGTTCACCCTGAAGGTAACATATTTGACAGCAGTGGTTTGATTTCTTTTTAATCTATACCTGTAACAATGTGTCTTTTATACAGCTGTTCTTTTAATTTGTGTCTTCTGCATGGTAATGAAGGGTTAACAGTTTTCATATTGGCTGTTTTGCCAATCTCTGTTAGCCACACAATGAAAAAGCACATGATATGGCTTTTTTTATAATTTTTTTTTTATATAAACTAGACTGAATTACTTGAAAGGATAGCTGAAAATATTTTAATGGACAAATATCGTTTTATTTTTAGAGTCAGGGGTGGGGTTAAACAGTAGATAGGAATTTTTATTTTGTTTTCATTTACATTAAAAAAATTTTTTTTACTCTGAAATGTATATGATGAAAGGCAGTGCAGACTGCACAAACATTTTCTACACAGGTTACTCCATATCACTTTGGTTGTTCTACATGGTAAAGTGACTAACAGCCAGTAAGAGGCCCTCTTCTGCAAAAACTGAAGTGGTTCTTTTGAGATTGATTCAGCAGCTAGATCTTCCTCTTTCAGTTTTAGAGTAGAACCTTGATGGAAACGTCTTTTACCAACAGCTCCAACAAAGTGAACTCGTTTGACTTACACACTTATCCATTACACAGTCCGTGGCCTTCGGATCGCCTTGTCATACGTGACCAGTCAACAGCTTAGACCCACAATTTGAGATTGCATATTATTGAATCCTTGGGTTGGACCATATCATCCACATGTGCATCCCTTTACTGTTTCCTGGGATTGTACCAGTTTCCTGCAATCTGTGGGAAAACTCAACACCTTTCTTGCATCTTCTGTGAGCTGTGCCATGTCCAGCCGTCAGCTTCTGTTCCTCTTCTCAGCACATACATGACTCCATGGTGGCCTTTTGTCCATTGTGTCCTTGTGCTGCACGTCTGTTTGTGCATTTTGCTTGTGTGTTGTAAGTGGTAAGTATTCAAAGGAAATGTTTTTCACATTGATGATTACCTCAGTGTTAAGATCCTAAACCTTTAACCGTCCCTGTTCTATAGTGGCAGAAGACGCAGTGATAGAAGATGAGGAGATGGTGGATGAGGAACACCTGTTGGCCCTGGAAGAGGAGGAGGATGAAAGAGGGGATCATCCAGCAAACCTGGAGGGTGCTGAAGCTGTGGAGGGAGACGATGAAGATGGTGATGAGCAGATCAGCGCAGAAGATTTCATGGACGTGGACGTCATTGGGGGTGAAGATTGTAATGAAGAGACTGAAGGGGGTGCAGGAGAACACGGGGAACAGGCTGTTACTGCCAAGACTACTAAAGAAGAGGCTGTTAAAACTGGAATGGATATCAGAAAGACTGAACAGCATAAACTTGATGGATGTGCTTCTGCAGCTGCCGTAGCAGCAGTATCAGGAGCACCTGTTTCCTCATCTCCTTTAGACAAAAGTGCCAAGTCTTCAGTGGTCAAATCATCTTTAGCATCTAAAAAGCCTGCAGCAGCTACAAACTCTGTTGAAAGTGGTTCAAAGCCTTCAGCTACTTCTGCAAAACTTGCGAGTGCTTCAAAACCGGCAACTAATTCAAAACAGACTGCATCAGTGCTTCCAAAAACAGCAGCAAAACCTGGTTCATCTGCAAAGCCAGCATCAGGAGGACACACAACTGGTTCTGCACAATCAAGAACTGATTCTGCAGCAAAACAAGTCTCTGGTGCCAAATCTTCCTTGGACCAGAAAGTGGTAACCTCCACCCCCAAATCCTCACTTCAGACTTCCAAGGCCAGTGGACTGAAGGTGGCTGATGTGTCTGCCATCTCACAGGTGTCAGCCATCTCCCAGGCTGGAGTCACTGGAAACAAGAACGCTGCTTCCTTGGAGGCAGGTGAAGACTCTTTTGATGTTCAAGTGGATGACACCATGCTGAACGAAATCGATGCAGACCTACTGGATGGGGAACAGAGTACACGAGGCGATGGACAGGTGGGAGCAGCAGTGGAGGTCCAGAGTGCCAACAAAGATACCAGCACACCCCAGCCTGACGAGTCCACCATGGTGGCGGACGGGGACACCAGTGTCCCAGAACAACCACCTGCCACCACCAACGAAGAGCAGTCTGCAGGCGTGACCAAGGAACAGGATTCTACACAGAAAGACGACAAGAAGCCAGAAGAGAAAAAGGATGATAAAGATGCAAAACCAGTAAAGAGGTTTGTTAATTTGTCTTCAGGAGTAAGTATATGTCTGTGGTTAATTTTGAATATCACAGAGAGTGGGTATGTTTGCTCATCACAGAAAAGATGGCTTTGAATCTGTTTCAAGTCATATCTTTTCTGTAGATTGTTTGGACATCTCTGATCTGGTGCTTCTCTTGTCAGAAGAAAAATGATGTTGGTTGGATTATTAATTTTAAATACCTTGACAGTATATCATGAAACCTGATGTTCAAGAAGAAAAAAATCATAGCTAGCAAAATTTTTATTTTACTTGCCTTATACCATATAGACCAGTTTTATCTTGGATTTTGGAAAATGAAGCATTGTATCTTTCCCCAATTTCTACCAGAATATGCTGTGAAACAACAAGGGATTATTTAAAAGCTTCAAAGTTTGCTACTACTACCACTACTGATATTTTAATATCTCTGGTGATCACTGGTATGGGGGAAATGGCATTGAACATTTATATTGTGCCTGATCTAGTAGGATACAGCTGATCTTTTTGAAAACTCCACTAGTCAAGTTTCAAGCATTTCTAACATATTACAAAAATTAAAAACACTGTTAGAACTCCACTAGTCAAGGTTCAAACATTTCTAACATATCACAAAAATTGATCTCAAGATGTAAACAAAATATTGTATTCTAGTAAAGGAGTAGTAGCATGAAGAGTTTGTAATCTCTTCCAACATGTATCAGTTTGTGTTGAGTTATTTTAAGTACAAACTGTCAAGCAAACCCACACAACCTGATACTAAACAAGTTACTTTTCTTATAAAGTTATATACACCACCCTCTTTTCATTTTGTTTCTTTGTTCATTTCCTTTCTTATTTCACCCCCCATGCCCCCCCCTTTACAATTCAGATTTTGCTTATTTCTTTTCTTTCTGTCAAAAGTAGTTATTGTTCATTCTGTAGCCGGTTATGTTGTGCATATTTTGAATGGGAACACCACCATGATTATGATTGAACAGGAATGCAGGGTGTCCTTTGGTGGTTAGCATCATGGCAGTCTGACAGTGGCAGTTTACATATTTTCTTGTAAACTGCTGGTGGAGATTGTGACAAAAAGACTGTAGCACTTGTGTCATGGGGAATTTTTAGTCATACTATAAATGTAGTACAATTACATGATTTCATGACTAAGCTGCCACGTTAAACTTGAACAGTCATCATGAAATGGCATCCACAAAGTTTTGCTACAAAATAGTCGGAAGTGTTTCACAATATAGCATTGTATTTATTGATAGACAAAACATCATTTCTTCTTATCTGTATCTGAACTGTGTACCTTTTTTCGTTCGTTTGACTTGTTTCTGTTTCATGGCTTCTTCACTATTTCATTTGTAGAATATTCTGTCATGCTCAGTTCTCTGTAACTCTTTAGATTTCTAGGCACTTTTGAAACACAATATATTTGATAGCATTAGTTTGTGTATCACAAAACAGTATTATAGTATGTGCGAAGCATTATCTGGTGTATCACAAAACAGTATTATAGTATGTGTGGATAGAATGTGTGTATTGTGTTTACTGTATACTGTTAACTCCTTTTCTTTCTTTTTTCCTCTTTCTCTTAAATTTTTTTTTTTAATCATATTGACAACACAATAGAACATGTATTTACATTTTGATCGTTTATGCTAGGCTTCATCAGCATGTAGTTTGAGAGTGACTATATCTTATTAGGTAGAAGTTCGTGAAGAAAAAAAAGAAAAAGAAAATCACATTTGCATCGTTGAGCACATTCATACATGTTTATTGTTTGTGCCATAAACTGCCAGGCATATAATGGTGTGTGTGTCTTGACATGCTTGTATCACTCATAATGATAATGGCATAATTTCACTAATTTTGAAAAAATTGTTTTGTAATGTCATCTGTGCATGTTTTGTTCAATATTATATCACTCTATAAGTCTATTTAATAGGATCCACTTCATTGTGAATGTTATTGTGGCTCCTTATTTGTAAAGTACCATACCATGTTTTCACTCTTTCTCTTTCCACAAAACTCGTTTCACTTACTGATAATTTAACAACTAAATTAGCACTGAGCAGAATAAATGCATCACAAAGAAGTAGTAAGACATTGCAATTGGCACCACAGAATAGATAAGAGATCTTCAACAGATACTTTCTATTTCATTGCAACTCCTATGGTGACAACATACATGGTAGGAAACGTTTTTCTCATCATCAGTTTGTTTCTGAAGCAGACAATTTCTGTTGAAAATGTGCTTGTTTGTTTTGTGGTGTTAATTTGACAGCAATACTTGACTCCCCAAAGTCATGTATGTATTTTGTGGTGTTTTGTTCAGTGCTTTGCACTATTTTTCAGATTCTTTTCTTTTTTTTCTTTTTTTCAGATTCTTTTTTGCCCACAAATCATAAATCACAAATGAAATGTGATGAGTCATCACACGTAATTCATTGCAATTTAAAAGTGAAAGTCAATTGGTAATAATAAAGTGAGACTGCAAGATCATATCGGTTTTGAAAAAAGAATATTATTTTTCCATGTTCATGGTTGTACATTAAATGTAAGCATGAAAGAGCATGAAATCCTCCCCCACCCTATTCTTCACATGTGTACATATGCATGTGTAAGATCTTAGGAGATAATGATATGCAGAACGGAATTTTTGTGGAATAGAAATTTGGAGTATCTGTGTCACGTTTAGACTACAACTCCCACATTTACTCAAGTCTATAAATATTTATTTGTATCACTGTATGGCTGTTTTTACCTACTTTAAACAGCTGCATTTGGGGGTGTACATAGTGGATATATTTGTGGTTTCATAGCCAGTTGAACACAACCATGGATTACACTGCTTTTTGTTCTTTGACTCAAAAGTTTGATCTGATTATGTAAACACATGAAAGGGGATAAAGCATTAGCAGGGCCACACACATGTTGATCCAGACAAGAAAAATCTCTGACCTTGACCCACCTTGTGCCAATGCCATGATCATACCCAGGACCCTCAGATTGAAAGTTCCAATGCTTTAACCACATAGCTGTCTTGCTTGTCAAAAATGAGGCTCAGTGTAAGTTCTCAGTTGTGCTTTTGTGCTTGGCAATGTGCCCAAAATTTGTCATGATTTGGTTTTGGGCCAGAGAAAAGTTACAAAAGAATTTGAGTAGACAAAACTATCTTTGATTTTATATAATTTGTTTGTTTAAAAAAACAACAAAAATTAGTGAAGTACTGTAATTGGTTATTGTTGTTCATCTCCTTACCTCAGTCATTAACAATTTTGTTGATACAAACTCCTGATACTGTTTTTGCTAGGTTTTAAAACCAAACAAATCATTTTTTTTTGTTTTTTTGTTTTTTGTTTAAACAATCTGAACTTTACGAAAATGTTCATTGTGTTTAAATGAGAGCAAGTTTGTTGGTGCCCATTGTCATCCTTGAAATGTTTTCCAGACCATTTGATGAAAAATCTGAACTATTAAGATATGCTTACGTACTCATCATAATATGATATGGACTGCTTCTACTTCAGAAGCAAGTTTTACAAGACCACAAGTTGTCAGATGCAGGAGGTTTGTTTGTTAAAACTTATGTTGAATAGCTTCTTTTTTTTTTCTTCTTCTTCTTTTCTTTAATGAAAATGCTTCATTCTTTTGTCACAGTTCATATATAGTTAACAGGCAATTTATCATGAATACAACACGTTTTGTAGTGTCAGATGTGTTCGATGCGTAAATCCATATGTTCTGACCTTTTACAGTGGGACAGTTCCAGCAACCTCAAAACCTGCTAAAGGAAAGGATGACAAAGGTGGGTATACTATGATATTGAACCTGGAAGTTAGTTATATGAAAGATGGATCTTCTGTACATGTGACTGTTCATTACAATCTTTTACATGTATAAAAAAAAAAGTAAAGATCCCTGTATATTACTGAAGGAGCTGCTGTGATAATAATAAATATTTGTCTGATAATGAAATACATACTGCATAGAAAGTGCATTAAAAAAGAAAAAAACATAATTGGCAAATCACAGTCTCATGTGCTTGTATTGAAGTAAACAGTTTACCTGTTAAACATTCTATTTAAAAAAAATTCTATCTTGGTAATTGTGTGCACTTTCCCTTTATTTAAAAACATAACGTCATTAAGAGGAGATGCCTAGAACTGTTTTTATCCATATTTCTGGAGGTCTTTGTGTGTGTGTGAGTGTGCTTTTAAAAAAATTTTTTTTAATTTTTATATCTGTTGACAGAATATACCTTACATAATGTGATTGTGTTTTTGTTTGTTTTTCCTGTCAGTCTGATGTATGTATGTAGAACATCCTGTTATATTTATCTACACTTGTCCATTTGTAAAGTTTACATTTTAGATAAACAAAGATCTATTGGGTTGTGTATAAGAAATTGTAGTGCCTTCAATTATACCCTATTAACATAATGTATAATATCATTTTATATTTGTTTGTTTGAATGGTTCATTGCAGGATAGCGACTTGTTTTTACACAGTTATCACAAAAGTGATATGACTCTTGTTTAATGATATAATTGTGTCAGTAAGAGAAGTAAACCAGTTGATGATAAAGTTTGTAGCAGTATTCTGCAGTGGCAAATAAAGTTGTTTTATGTTTGACAGCAGCGGCAAACAGTCGCAACCTTTGGGTGAGTGGCCTGTCGTCATCAACCCGGGCCACAGACCTAAAAAATCTGTTTGGAAAGTATGGCAAGGTAAGAGATTACTTTATAGATCCATTTTATTGTCCTAGAGCAGTTGGTCACATCTGAAAGTGAATTATCAGGGGTCCACCACCAAGTGGATAATGTGCCCATCTAGGAAGTGAGAAAATCCTAGTTAGTAATTGAAGTCAAATCTGAGTAGGACTTTTTCCCATGATTCCTCCCCTGGGACATGTGTTGTGGTTTCCTGGTTAGTATTTTGCAGTATGCACTTATGATGTGAAAGAGAACACATGGGTCCAAGAGAACTTCCCTGATAGATTTATGTTCAAATTTCATAGATAATTCAGTGTTTGCATTTAGAGTTGGGGGGAAATTACCCACAGAAAACAATACTGGAAGCCACACAGTAATATGTGTGAGTGGGTAGACAAAGAAACGCTTTCTAGGTTTGACTCACAGTATTACAGTTAGAAATAAAAAGTGATTTATAAACAGGTGCTGGGTGCCAAAGTGGTGACAAATGCTCGCAGTCCAGGTTGGCGTTGTTATGGCTTTGTCACCATGGCCTCAGCAGATGAGACCACAAAGTGCATCCAACATCTTCACCGCACTGAGCTGCATGGCAAGATGATATCAGTGGAGCGGGTGAGTCACCTCTGTCTCTTTTGATCGACATCTGCTATCCACATCACCATGTTCACAGCTCTCCATCTTTCCGCCCCCCCAAAAAATAATGAAAAGAATCTTTTTGCCCTTGAATGTGTTTTTGTTTGCATGTTTGTTTTGTTATAGATACAGATTGATGAAAGATTGTTTATGGATTAAGCATAATATGATGGTTGTTTCTGTGGTGGCTTTTGCTTCTGAAATGTATTTAGCAAGGTATTTGTTGTCCTCTGTCAGATAGACGAATATTCCAATGAAAACTCTTAACTTTGTTTATAATGCAATAGACTTTTATTTAAGAATGTATGACAGCAATTAGTTGTTTGCTATCCATGCACATCTGCATGTGTTAGGCACCAGAACTAGTGTATTTTCAAGGGAAGCTCACTTTCTTCACTACCAGCCCAGCCACAGATAGACAAGACACAGGCACACACACACACACACACACACACACACACACACACAGAGTGTATGGAAACAATATTGACTGTTTAAAACTTATGTTAATCAATTTATGCTTGATTATTTTATAAGCATGGATAACACCAATGATTATGAAACATCATACTGACAGGAAGACCAGATATATTCATACACTTTAACTGTGTACTGCCAGACTATGAAGGGGTTTGATACATGATAATGTTCAGATGTAATGAGGCGTTCTGATATACAGCATGCATGTGATTAAGATGACCGACATTGCTCTTAAAGTCCGTGTTGTTTTTGCAGTTCTCATCTTTCAAGGCAAAGACAGGAGGCCCGGCGAAGACCACACCTTCTAGTAAGACTACTCTCACAAGCCGTTCTATCACAGGCAAACCTACTCCTGTCACAATCACCACCAAGAGCACACAGCCCAAAAGAGACGACAAAAAGACAGCAAGCGGTATGTGGCTCCTTGCAAGAAAAGATAGTTGGGAACTAATTGATGATCAAATTCTGTTGGGAAAACAATGGACAAATTATATAATATAAAAAAGGAAGAAAAAAAAGAGAATATTTACTTGATTTAAAATGAGTGCATTAGATTTCTGTGAATTTCTTTTTTCAGTGAAATTGTTCTTGGTGAGGTTGAGAAGTGTGGAGGTTATGTTTTGGAAGTACTGTGCATCTCTTTTTCTTTTAAGAGTGATTGGTTGTGTGGAAAGCAGTTCCAGGTTATTATGAATAACAAATTTTATAGGATAGTAGTTTGCACAGAACAGGAATGTCAGACCCCTGCCGGAGTCTGCACTAGTGGGTCACGGTAAGTGTGTTACTTAAACGTAATTTTAGATAGAAAATTTCCTTTCACAGCTTGTATGCTCATATATATATATATGTGTGTGTGTGTGTGCGCACACTCGCACCCATCCACCCCTTCCCCACACACAAACACACACTCGCATGCCACACATACATAAAGTGCATGACCACACACACCCTCCATGTGGAATGATGGCCTAGAGGTAACGCGTCCGCCTAGGAAGTGAGAGAATCTGAGCGTCTTGGCTTGAATCACAGCTTAGCCGCCGATATTTTCTCCTCCTCCGCTAGACTTTGAGTGGTGGTCTGGATGCTAGCCATTCGGATGAGACGATAAACCGAGGTCCTGTGTGCAGCATGCACTTAGCGTACGTAAAAGAACCCATGGCAACAAAAGGGTTGTTCCTGGCAAACTTCTGTAGAAAAATCCACTTTGATAGGAAAAACAAATACAAAAAAATGCACGCAGGAAAAAATACCAAAAAAAACCAAACTGGGTGGTGCTGTAGTGCAGCGATGCACTCTCCCTGGGGAGAGCAGCCCGAATTTCACAAAAAGATAAATCAGTACAATACAATACAATACAATACAGTACCAATACAATACAATACCCTCACAGACTAGATATGATACGCAGCATTCTCTTAATTTTCAGCTGTGCCTATGTAAATTGTATGTTGATATTGATTTCTGCTTGAAGCAGGTGTTTATTACTGTTTTGAAGGTGCTGCTAAAGATGGAGACAAAAAAGTGGTGAAGAAAGAAGGCCAGAAAGAGGGGGGCAAAGACCTAAAAAAAGATGATCTGTCATCAAAGGATAAACCAGAGGATAAAAAAAGTGAAAAGCCTCCAAGAAAAGATGAGAAAGGTTGGTAATTCTTTTTCTTTTTGTTTGTTTTGTCTTTGTTGTTTTTGGTGGTTGGGGGTGGGTGGTGAGGGTTGAGATCATGAAAGTTTTACTTGTTTTCTTTCTCTCTTTTTTATATATATAATCTCTGTCACTTCTTCCCATAACTCTTTTGTTTCTTTGGGTTTTTTTAATCTGTGGCATTTGTTCCTCCGTGAGTCCATGAGGAGTATGATTTTGTAAGCTTTCTAAAGGAGTATCACTTTTGTGAGGAGTCTTTACAGAGATGAACATGCTTCTCAAGTTGCCTGCAGCAAAAATAATGACAGTAAAGCAAATCAGTGGTGCTAAAATGTTTTGTTGTTTTTACGTTAGAATTCAGTTAGTTCTTCCTCAGTCCCAGAGTTGATTTTTTTCTCACTTTGAAAAGTATGATGGGAAGTTATGTCTTTTTCACTTTGAAAAATGTTTTGAAATGATTTTCATCGCAAACATTGCATAAAAAAAGGGGAACAGGTGAACTTTCTTTACTACTATGCTATTCCTGCAACCATCACTTTGTCTAATGTTGCCTCAAAATATATTAATTTCAGAGATTTTCTCTTGCAGATCCCAAAAGGACTCATCAAAGTAGTCGTGACAGAAGCAGACACAGGGATTCTGAGAAAACACGAGAGCAAAGGGAACGTGACATTTTATCCTTTGAGAAAATTAGGGTAAGTTGTGGGTTTTTGAAGACATGAAATACTATCTTTCGAAAGATAATGCTTGATTTGCATACATAAATGAAATTTTAGCCTTGAGATCTGAAGATAAGAATGTTGCAGGCTGAGAGGGAGCGTGAGCGCCTTCGTCAGAAAGAACTGCAGCTTCGTTGTGAAGAGAGGTACCGCATAGCAGAGCTGGACAGAGAGCGTCAGCGACAAAAACTGATCAACAGAAAGCAACGCGACGAAGCCCTTGAGCTGGAAAGAGAGAAAGAAAAGCTAAGGTGACTGTTCCCCTCTTCTTTTAAAACATTATTAAATAGAAATGTAAACAAGAGAGGCAAGGCTTTCAAGACACACTTGTGATACAAACTTTAAGAAAAAGATAATAAACTTTTGAAAATTAGTTTGTTGAAATATGTTCTGTATTTGTTGTTATAATTATATAAAGTTTCCTGTTTAAAAAAAAAAAAAAAAAGAAAAAAAAAGCAGATTCGAACCATGGATGTTTGGGTCGAGAATGAGTGATTTACACACTACACCAGTGAGGGTCCAACGATGATGTTAAAGAATTATGATTTGAGCATGTTCTTTTAGTGGAATAAATCAACAACAGTAATCGAAGTGATAACGCCGTCTAAATCATTATTTTAGTATATCTCAGGTATTTAAGAATTTCTTTCAAGTCTGAGGTAAAGGAGACGTTCCCATTGCCTCAAACACACTGCAATATGTGTCCATTTTTTATAGATCTGTGTTAGACAAGGTTCTGCAGTTTCACTCACTGAGAAACGACGACACCGTCCATTCAATTTCTCTTTTCTGTTCATTCTTGTTAATTCAGTATCCACTTTAAAACATTCATATGCAGTAAACATGTCAATGATTATTTAAGAAATTCTTTTAATTCGGCAGCAGAGGAGACGTTGCCGTCATGTCTGGCTTTGCAACATGTTTTGTCTTAATCTGCACAGATCAGTCTAGACAAGGCTGACCTTACCTCAGTGAAACGGTCAAATCAATTTGTCTATTATGTTCATTCTAGTTAATCCAGTATCCACTTTAGAATATTCATATGCAGTAAACATGTCAATAATGTAGTTGGTTTCAATTGCGAACAAGAAAAATGAGGTCATGGCACCTTCTTACCAGACAGCGTACGTTCCAACAGCTGGAAAGGGGTAACTGTGTTTTCAGAATCCAGAATGAACATAAGGAAACAAACCGTTTAACCAGTAGAGTGCCTGTAAGACATCAGCTGACGTCCTACAAAAAGTATTGCCATAGTGCCTATAAGATGTCCACTGACGTCCTGCATATGTACTGATTTTTCCTTCATTGGAGTTTGGTTCAGTTCACATAAACAGGCTCTGAACACTTTGATGTGTCTGGCCCCAAACCAAACAACCAGCAACCCATTTTTAACTTGCTGCAGCAATTATGCACTGGTGCCACACCTAGTGCCTGCTCCGCCCCTTGCCCACAGAGCAGATGCGTGCACAGCCCATTGAACTTCGGCAGTGCCGGTTTTTTCTGCCCCACTGCATATCTCCACCGTTACCCAGACTAATATCGGCAATTCCACGACAGAGTGCCTCTTGATAACTCGATCCTGCCACTCGGCAGTGCTCGGGCCGATCTTGTCTATCCCTTTATCCGTCAACACACAACAGTTAAACGTCGGTCCTCTCGCAGGAACTACGGCCGATAACCTCCCAGAAGTAGGTAACCTCCCCTTTGTCCCTCTGGCTAGCGCCCTCTTTTTCTGGCAGCCATTTTGACTCCTGTTCCTGTGCTCTTCATACAGCTAAGTTTTTTCGTATTTTCTGTCTGTCACTTCTCTGGCGTTCTTGTTATACATCAGGTAGAAGACCTCTTTCTACTCGATGATAATTTGCTAACTGACCACGTGATACGCGCGTGGAAAAGGGGATTGTATCATGTGCAAACAAATGCATTGAAAACTGTCCAGTAAAGCAAATAGTCACAGTCAGCAGATTTACACTATTCTGAAAGCTTTGCTTGTGATTATGGACAGCTTCCGGGATGGAGAAGTATCTCTCTTGTTTGATAATTAGTTTGAAAATGGAGGTCATTGACAATGACAGTTATGAAACTAACAGCCCATTTTATGGGAATTCAGTCCATCCATCCAATCAGACAGCGTTTTTGAACCAACAGGCTATGACTGACAGAATACGTACAGCCAGTTTTGGAAAAAGAGGAGGAGAGAGGAGTGATAAAAGACGATTAGTCGAATGCCAGCCAGAGGTCATCAAGGGGGCCTGGCTTTTGGGAAGAGTGTACTCGCATTTCAAAGCAGACAGAAGGCAGTCGACTACCACCAATGCCCCATGATTTTCACGAAACGCATTGGCTGTAAAACACGTGCTTTTTGTTTTTAACGCTTTTTTTTCGCTGAATCAGAGGGATGACTTTGAAGAGGTGGCAAGCCGGATGCACAGCAGACACTTTAATCGGCCCACGTGCAACTTGAAAGGAGTGAACGTCATCAAAGAACTTCACCCTCTCACTTGCAAACACTCTTTGCTTTCAAAAAGCTTGCTAGTTCCGTTTATGGGACTGTGATTGACCTTTCACGTTGACTTTACTCACTTTTGTCATTGTTGGGACAGTGATTTACTTACATGTCTGCAAGAGCTGTGATTTGTTTTCATAAGCTTATAGCCTGTTTTAATTTCTTCCACAGGTATAATCTGACAATAGGCTTGCTATTTCTAGCTGTATTTTGTTTCTTTTCTTTATGGGTATCATTATGTAGAGGTGGAAATAGACTTTTTTGTTTCACAAAAATTATTATCTTGACTTTACATGCCTGAACAGTTACCTACAATCAGCCTGATTGGGAAATAAAGCCCAGAAGCAGAATCTACACTTATTTTCCTTCACAAAAACGTTTACTTTCTTTCTGCATCTTCCATAGCTTTTGTGCTGGAATTTTTTGTGAATTATTACCCCCGAATCCTCAAAATTCCCTGGCAAGGGGAGAGCACTTTTTTACATAATTATCTGGCACTGAACTGGTTAATGATTCGGAAATACGGCTAAATTATGGAGACGCACAACCTATTATTGATGTGACTGTGAAGATTTTTTTCCTACTATGTTTAAGCTAATTTTTGTATTGACAGACAAAGTATTTCCAGAGAAGATAGCAATGTTTAAGTTTAACACACACACGCACACACACACACACACACACGTGCGCGCGCGTACTCATGCACAAGTGAGTCAAAAATCCATAGAGTCTGGAAACAAAGGAGCAAGAGAACTTCAGTTTTAAGTTGGTAGTTATTATGGTCAATGGAGCAATGATACTCAGATAGTAAGATGTATGTTTCACTTGGATCAGTGCAATTCTTAGTCAAATTCAGAGCTTGTTTTCAAGATCTTTTTAAGGGACACAATATGATGGACTTTTCATTCCAGAATGGAGAAAGAAAGGCTTGAATTTGAAAGACAAGAAGCTGAAAGACTGCGCAGAGAAACCACTCGCTTGAAGAGAATAGCTGAAGAGAAACTGCGGCGTGAACAAGAAAGGTGAGATGGGCTGCTATAAAATATGTCATGGGGATGAGTTGACAGGTTGTGTATGTCACATGTGTATGAATCTGAGCATGTGTGAATTCATATGAACAGGTGAATGCACTGTATATATGTGTGTATGTTATGTGTTTCGTACACATGTGGGAATGTGAACTTTAATGAAAGAGAAACCTTTATGTGGATGGACCACTTTAAACATCACCACTGCCATTAGATACGCATTTTGCATGCCAAAGGGTTGAGATCGGTTTAAGGTCAACAGTATTCATTTCCTACGTATGTTTTAAAATATTGATGAATGGCTTAGAAGTTCATTTTAAATATGTGTTGCATTATTTTAAATTAGGGTTGCAGTAAGCAGACTGCCATTTGTAACTCCCTCAGAGAATATGTAGCTCCACGGTACTGTTTTTACCTTTAGCACACCACATATTTTCCTTTCCTATTTCCTCAGAAGCCAGATATTTTCTATGACTGTCTTTGAGCATGACACTACCAGAACCATCAACTGCACTGCCATAGTCATCATCAAGGAAGAATTCTAATATCTCCTCCAACCGTGGATGTGCCATCTTGTATCCAAAATTCACTTGAAAAAATGTCATAAAACTTAAGAAAACTGCAAAGTCAGCCATGATAAAATAGCAAATGGCTGAAGCCTCATTCTGAAACTTGATGCATGACTAATATGTGGTCAAGGCTGTAGGAAATTGAATGATACTGGCATAAAAATTGAACACTTTACTATGCTGGGCAACTTCAGTTGCCACTTGCTGCTGGAGATTGTTAATGTTCAGTGACTCCAATTGCCATAGGCTTGCTAAAGCTTAAATTGTAGTTAGCAAACTGCTATACACTCATCCAAAGAAATAGAGACTTGCATTTGAGTATCTTAAGAAAAACGTTTAGGCTATGTGTTCTTTCTTGCAGTGTGATATTTTTCAGACTAAAGTATTGTTTGTATGAATTTGAACACAGGCATACACATATACTTGCATACTCAGGCACACACATGCATGCTTACACACACATTCTACAGAAATGGCTGATGATGTGAAGATGTCAGTTAATGACGTGTGTAATTTCAGACTTGAAGAGGAGCGGCGTGCCATCAAGAGACCTGCTCCACCTCCCAAAGTGGCCATGGGGGACTACTGGGGCGAAGCAGCCAAGCAGTCTCGCAAGGAGGCAGGATTCAAATCTATGTAAGTATGTTTTGCACAGGTTGTCATGATAGAGACTGAAATAGTCCATTAGGCTGCTGGTCTAAAGTAGTTCCCTGGGATGGTATTTATTCACTGTCACTACAATTTCTTAGCACTAAGTTTGAGATAGGAGGATAGAAGTACTGGCATGTGAATAGAAAAATGAGAACAGATTATAATAAACTAATCCCCTGCACAGGAAGAAACGCTGTATGAAATTGTTTCAGTGGGATCAGGAAGAAGAAATGAGTGACTGCTGGCAGTAATCTAAATCCTTTTGTTTAGATTTTTTTTTTTTTTTTTTTAAACTGGACCCGTCTATATTTTGTATTGTCTAATTCCAGGCATTATTATCAGATTCAGATGCAGTTAAAGAAGAAAATGGTTAAGCAAGAGTAGTTTTTAGTCTTTTGAGACATTCTTTGTGCAGTTACCCTAAAAGAAGCAGTGACACCGGTCGAATCAGTGAGAGAGGCAGTGGGTACGAACGCAAAGTAGAGAAATATGATCGCAGAGAGCAAGTTGTTCGCGTTGAGTCCAGACGTGAAGGCTTCCTTCCCTCAGACAGAGAGCGAGAGGGGTACAGACTGACTGACCAAGGATTTGACTGCAGGTAGAAAATCCTAGGTGTTTTGTTCGTCATTAATTTAATAAGAGAGCTCTGTGATTGGAGAGGGTGAACCACTGACTTTTTTCCTGATGTGACAGCTCCTAAAAACTTGAGAAATTTCCTTTTTTTAACTAAAGATGCATTGATAATTTTAACATTGAGCGATGCTACTCTAGATCCTGTTTTTAAAACCAGTTGTTTGCAAATGTATGATTTTTTTGCATATTTGAGATGAAAATAAAATGGTTTTAATTTGTTTAGTCGTGACCGGGAGTTCAGACGAGAAGATAGACGGGAAGAGAGAGGCAGTCATCGTGACATTCGTGAAGAATTCAGTGGACGTGACAGTCACAGTCTGGGTGGTACAGGATCAGGTTCCGGACAAAGAGGACATGGCGGACGTGACAGTCGAAGTGAGTGGATAGGTCTATAAGTAGGGACTGAACAGAAGAAAAAAATTGTTGCCATTAAATTAAATTAGTTGTCTGAGCTTGTTGAGCATCAAACTATGCATGTCAAAATAAGTCCATCTGACATTACACATTAAAACTGAATTAATGATTTAATTGGTCTTGCTTGTATTATGATATAAGCTTTAACCAGAGCACAGTCAGTTGTATCACATCCCTTGGGAAAAGAATTTCAAGGTGTTCCTTTTGTTGCTTTCACACCGGTTTCAGAGACAGAAGTACTTAGTGTGTTGAAAAAGTCTGCTCCAAAAACGTGTAACCTGGACCTCTTTGTACACCACTACTGTATAAGTGTTTGGATGTTGTTTTGCCTGCACTTACAAAAATTATAAATGATTCTTTCATTTCTGGTGTCTTCCCTGATGTATACAAAACTGCACTTGTTGAGTCCATGCTAAAGAAAGCCACTCTGGATCACAATGACCTCAGAAGTTTTCACCCTGTATCCGACCTTGCTTTTGTGTCCAGAATTATTGAAAAAATTGTTCTCTTCCAACTTTCAGACCATTTAGCATTAAGCAACCTGTTCTCTTTTCAGTCAGCACATAGATCTGCCCACAGCATTGAAACTGCTTTGTTGAAAGTAGTTGACCTGTTACTGTCTGTTGATGAAGGTAAACTGTCTGTGTTAACTTTGCTTGATCTGTCGGCTGCGTTTGACACAATAGACCATGGTCTACTGCTTTTCAGACTTGTTTTTAGAATTCACTCAACAGTTCTGAGTTAGTTTTCTTCATACCTATCCAACTGCTTCCAGATTGTCTCTGTTAATAACTTTAAGTCTGATCCAAATCGCCTATGGTGTGCAACAAGGCTCTGTCCTGGGCCCCGTTCTGTACACTGCTCCTCTTTCTGATGTCATTTCTGGCCATTTTGTTCTTCACCACTCTTTTGCTGATGATACTCAGCTACAAAAGTCTGCAGAACCAAACCAAGTACACAGTCTGATTCTGTCAGTGCAGGATTGTATACTCAATCCTGGATGACCTTCAACAAACTAAAGTTAACCCTCTTACCCCCAGGTCGCTCAGCACTAATCACCCATGAAATCCCATGCCAAGGGGAATAACTCTTGCGATTTTTTATTGTGGGTAATTATAAACATTGAAAGAAATTATAATTACCTTCTTTTGTTGCATATATTTATTTTTCCTGCATTCTACACATAATGAAGTTGCAAACGAATTTTTGTTTTCAGGCTCATGTTGCTTTGTATTTACACAAAAAAATAAAACTTATAAGTGTCAAATTTGATGGGCAGCTTTGAAAAAAAAATTTGTAATTACAGTATGATTTTCTTTGAAGTAAGTTTATCTGGGTTACAGTGTCTTGTAACACATCTTCTTTTTATTCTTTTTCTTACTCAATTTGAATTGCAACAATGAACATGCTGATTTTTATGTTCTTTTCATTTTGAGGGATGATGTGTTTTCCTTTGATGGTGGAGAAAAACAACAGCAAACAAACAAAAACAAACAACAAACCTACCTCACAGAAAAATACAATCCATTGAACTAGCAAAATCAGAAAGAATGTGCAGAACGCCGATGAGTATCATTGCAATCAACGACTGACAGTATCGATTCCGGTGGTCTGGTGATCGATTCACAATTTCGGAGGTCCGGCGATCAATTCACGATATCAGAAGTCTGGCGATTGATTCACACTTAAATACTGACTACACTCTCAATATGGGTAAAACTCAGTCAGTGGATGTCAGGTCACTCAGTACAATCAACTTTTACCAAATTCTCACGCAGAAATCATCTGCAGAAAAGTCGTTCGTATTATGCTACTACTCTCAACAGTCATCAAACTCATCTGCAACTTTGAAACTTCAAACCAAATTAGTTACATATTCTATTGAACTAGCACTATCAGGAAGATTGTGCAGAGCGCCAATAAAATATCAGTGAAATCAAGACTAACTTACTGACAGTATCGATTTCAGAGGTCCGGCGTTTGTTCCAGGATTTTGGAGGTCTGGCAATCGATTCACATTCAAGTGACCAACTTCACTTTCATTGTTGGCAAAACTCGGTCAGTCAACATTTTGGTCATTCAGCTGATCGATTTTTACAAGATTCTCACGCAAAAATCATTAAAATGGTTCAAAATCATCTTAGAATCCTCGTTCAGATTACGCTAAAGCTCTCGGCAATCATCAAACTCTTCTTGCAACTTTAAAAATTCACAGTTTTATCAAAATTCAAGCAAATTGGACTCTGAAAAGCGCAAAATGCATGGCAGGAAGAGCCAAAAACAAGGCTGTGAATCTTGCGAGAGTCTCGTTCATGGAAACAACAACGGCTGCGCCTATAGTAAGCATGTGTTTAGCCAGTGGTACTGGGCAGGTTCGGGTGTTACACTGCAAGCCGCTATTGGGCGAGTACGGTGTATAATGGTTAAATGATGACAAAACTGAAATTGTGATTATTTCTTCTGCAAGAATGTCCACATCTACTTCTTTTCCTGCCTCTATTGTGGTTGGTGATGCCACAGTTCAGTTTTCTAAATCAGCAAGGAACCTTGGGAGTCATTCTTGACTCGAGCCTCAGCATGCATGCTCAGGTAGTAAATCTGATACGCATTGTCAGTTGTAAACTTTGTTACATCAACTCTATCCGTCAGTACCCTTTTTTTGAAACTACTAAAACTCTTATTTCTGCTTTTGTGCTGTCACAGATCGACTGCTTTAATTCTCTTCTCATAGGCTGTCCACATAATATTCATCAGCGAATTCAAAAACTTCAAAACAGTGCTGCCTGTCTGACTGTCAGAGTCCCACGAACTGATCACATTTCTCCTCCCCTCCAAACTCTACATTGGCTCCCCATTGAAGCGAGAATTAAAAGTTGCGTGTGTCTGCTTTTCTGCTTTCCACTCCGCAGGACCTACACCTTTCTGACTGTATCAGTGTTTCCACTCCCACAAGAAATCTCCGCTCTTCCTCTGACTGTTACCTTTTGAAACTTCCTTGTGTCAATACAAGAACCTATGGTGAATGTTCTTTTTTTCTTTACTGCTCCTCACATCTGGAACAACCTTCCTCATCATATCCGTGTATCTGATTCTATTTCTGCTTTTTGCTCATCACTAAAAATTAACCTTTTTAAAACCTATCTATAAGCACTCTCAGCTTCCTTGTTCTCCAGCACCACCCATGTCAGCTCACTTTGGATGTATGTAGAGTGGGAAAGGGAGAGTGTGTGGGAGGGTGGAGGGGGGAAGGGTTTTTGAGAAAGAGTGGTCATGAATGTTTTACGTAACTTGATATTTTTCTTTCATGTAAAGCGCCCTGAGGTCTTAGAGAGAAAGGGCGCTATATAAATGTACATTATTATTATTATTATATGGGCCTTTGCTTTGTGGTTTTGCAGAAATGTCGGGGGGTCATCATTCATGGGGTGCCCCAGCTGACAGTCACAGCAAGGTAGACTCGGGTTGGGGTCGTGGGCCAGAAGGAAGTGGGGGATCCAGTGATCGTTGGATGAGCAGCTCTCAACATCAGCGCAGTGGATCCTCCAGCTATGGAGGCCATGGTGGTCACGGGAGTCGAGGCATATCCTCTTCGGGTGGGGGAGGCATGTACATGTCGTCAGGAACATCCCATAGCAGTAGCGCGATGGGGGGGAGTGGCATGTCACGACAGCAGGATGCGCGTTTCAACATTGCAGCCATCACTGCCAGAAGATTCTAACAGTTCAAACACTGGAGCTCACAAAACAAGAGGATGTTTGCACTTATTGTTGTCAATATTTCACCCAGTTCCTTTATTCCCTGTAGACCTTTTTGAAGTGTGATTATTGGTATCCAGTGTAAAACATCTCAGACGTTTTTGTTTTGGTTGCTTTATATTTTCAGTGTTAAGTTGGTGTTCTTAGGTTAATGGTGCTGTTTTACATTAGACTGGTTTTACTGGCACACAATGTTCAAAATAGTATCATGTTATCAGTCTGCACTTCCAGTTGTGTTAAAAGTTAATGCTTTTGTTAGGATGGCCTGGTTTTCATTGCATATTTTGTTATTTTTAGCACAACTTGCAGTGTACTTTCCGCTTGCATATGTGCAAATGGATGTGAAGGGCACTGCAGCATGTAAGGAATCATGTGCCCTTGTTTAGGATCAACAGTTACTCTCACACGACTTGTTTGATGTTCAACACTTCAAGGCTGTCATAAGATCTTGTATGTCTTGTTTATTTTTACTTTAGGGTGGCAAGGCTGTTTTTCTTTTTAAAGTTACATTGATTCAGAATTTAAACTCAGCAGTTCTCAGTCAACCATATCTTTGTTTTTAACTTTTTACTGGAATATTACCTCTCTTTTAGATCTCCTTGGTTTAAGCACAAAGAGGGCACATGTTTTAATAACTTACCTTTACATGGATAATGATATCCTCACTGATCAAAAGTGATATGATTGTCTAAGATCCTTACTGATCAGAAGTGATATTACATGTGAAAATACTTTTTCTGAATGCCCCTTACAAGAATGAAATAATTTTCAGGGCAAGGGAACCGAAATTCACAGCCATTGGAGCTTTTGATAACAATTTACTGTCGAACACTCCAGTAACCATTAAAGGATGGAGTCATTTCATAATTTTCAGAGCCCGCTAGTCAAATCTTTTGTAGGGCCTGGCTGTGAGATCTGTCCTGTTCAGGTTTGTACAATCACTGTTTATATGTAGTGCTCTTCGTTGGTTCACCTGTCATTTATTAATGTTTAGTTATCCAGTATTTTGCCTTCTTGTCTGTTCTTTCTCAGGTATAGACAAATACAGGTACACTATTTCTGAGAGTACCTACATGCAAGTTAATGATTGTGAAAATATTCATCATGATTTTCTTCAACACATGTGCTAGAAATTTCCTCTTTTCTATCAATCTCTGTTTCTGTTCTTTTTGTCTTTTTCTTTGTCATCTATTTCTTTCTTACTGTATGCTGTTATGGTCCATTCACATCTATTTTTTTTCTAGAAAGCCTTGAATATTTTTTGTTTTTTTCTGCACTTCATAATTGGGCATTCTTACTACATGTATTCTTTTTTGCATGGAGGACATACCAGTTCCCAACTATCAGGTTTTGGTTTTTTATGACTTATATTTTTAATCTAGATTAGTATCATGTTTTACTCTTCTGGCGAAAAATGGTGATAGTCAATGAGGCGTTGCCAGAGTTTATGTGCATGACTACTTGCACTTCTTTTTCCAGTTGCTATTTGTTTCATGTATATTTTATTTCTTTTTATTTTATTTTATTGATTGATTTTTGTTTGTTTTTTTTATTTATTTTTTTTTGTGAGTGTGTTTTTGTTGGTTATTTTTGGAGTTTTTTTTCCTGGTACTATGGGGTTGATATGGAGTGTTTTCGGCCTTGTTAGTCGGCTGGACCATAAGCAACAATAATTACTACATAAATGTGACGACCGCTAGCATATTTTCACACACCCACACAAAAGATTTGCTATTACAGAAGCTGCTGGTTTGCCAAAACTCTTTGTCAACTCTGGTGCCAGTCTTTCATATTTTTGAAATGGTTTATTAGTATATAAACATATACATTATAAAGAATAATGCTGAAAAAAAAATCAAAATATTTTCAGATATGCCTATTCGTCATTACTGGTCAGTCCTTTACCATTTTGTATTTTGATGTACATGGAATTTTAATGTGTTGATGTCAAGTTTATGGCATGTTAAAAACACTGTTATCAAAACTATTGTTCCCTAGAATCGGGTTCTGGAGTCACAAGAAGCGGATTCTTTCAGTTTGTAAGTTTGATGATTACAGTACCCAGTGTTCCCATATTTCTCATCCCATTTCCAGTATATAACACTGAAACTAAGGAATTATTGTTAAGTTATGTTTCAACAAAAAGGTGTATTTTCTCATCCATTCTCAGTTTCTTTCACAACAATAAATCAATAAATTGGACATTACATATTTGTTCCATTGAGTTGGTATTGAATGATAGCGTCTGAACAAAGTGTATAGTTTCAATTTATCTACAATTGTGTATCTTGCTTTAAATGTTTTACTCCTATTCGTCAACACAAAAATGGCTGCCTACATGGTGGGGTAAATAAACAAAACGGTCATCCGTATAATATGTAACATGTCTGTGTAAGTGTGTCACTGAAACATGATTGAATGACTTGGAAAAAGAACGGAGTGCTCAATGGCGGTTGTCAGTCAGCTGTTCCCAGGTAGGCAGCCTGTTGTGCAAAATACTCTGTGTTTGTAAAGTGCTCAGTGCTTGTATTCTGACCCAGGATAGGCACCACAGTGTCCATATCAACAGCAGCAGCAGCATAAAAGACTGAACTGGAACTTGAGTCTAATTGGAGTATTGGGTATGAACAGTATCAAACTAAGTAGCTCAGGAAATGCCCATTGCTGAAACCGTGAATGCATTAACAGATCTTCGGCGAGTGTTACACACACACACACATCCTCATATGGTAAAAACTAGTATGTTGTTGATTTTCACTGCAAAGTATGACAAAAACAAAAACAAAACAAAACAAAAATTAACTTTGAAATATATTACCATCATTGAGGGCAGGTGGAAACTTAGTCAAACCACATAATGTTCTGGTTTTTTGTTTTTGTTGTTGTTGTTGTTTTGTTTTTTTTAAAGGTTAATGACAAAGGTTAATGATGGCATGCTGTATGTTCATACGTAATTCTGTAAATACATGAAATTACATGTTGGAAGTGAAATTTTAAAACCAAGAAAATGTGCCTCAACCTTAACAAGAACACTTTTTTTAAATGGTAGTTTATCACTCTCCATTTGCAGCTTTCATACAGACACTTGCTTCAAAGTAAATATATTGCTTCAAAGCAAGTTTACTGGTATTGGGGGAAATGAAAGTGTAAACTATAGACAAGCACCACTTTGAAGTATTTATGACAAAGATAAATACATGAATTTCAGACTGTTAACAAATTGGCACTTCATAAAATGTTAACCATCCATTTATAATTGGGCCAGATTTAGTTAAAAAGAAAAGTACAGAATTATGCATAATGAAAAATCTTCACATATAGACGTTATAGCAAAACTATTCCGGATTTCCATCCTAAAGCAGCTCATGTGCTAAACCTTAAATTTTAATTTATGATTTTTTTTTTAACCAGTACTCTCAGTTTGACATATTTGAAAGTATTTGGAATGTAAAACAACATTGACCTTTTTAAAAAGTATAAGACAAAAAGTTCGCCCCTGTCCTTTCATTCTCATGTTTTCCTACCACCAGTCTGAACAGAGAAAGGGACAAAATTAAATTTTGAAGAAAATATTTGAAAATAATATTTATAAAAAAAATTAAGAAAAGATCAGGGACTGGCTGGCAACAGTTACTGGAATCCTTTAAGTTTGATGATGGAGGGGTAGCGTGTGCGCGTTGTCAGGCACTTGTCCCTGTCGATGAAGATGGTGTTTTTCTTCACAGTGATTTCCTTTTCCAACCCCATGCGGTTGTCCTGAAGGTCCTTCAGGGAGTTCTCGGCCTGGTTCAGTTGATTCTTCAGAGCATCCATGGACTGGCAGAGTTCGTTCACTTCAGCCACCAATCTAAACAACACAACATACATAGTTTAATGTGGTTTAGTAAATAATGCCTTTTAATTTCTAGTATTGTGTAATCCCTATTTGTACTTTTTACTCTGACAGACAGTCCCTTCTGTCTGGAAAAAAAAGTGTCAGTTCTCTTGAACAATGGCAGACCTTATCTCTACAATACAGATCGATTATGACCCAATTCCTTTCAGCACAGGCAGACATTATCCCTGCTTTACAGATAATTGCAACCTTATTCCTTTCAGTATGGATTGTACCTACTACAATTCAAGTAAGATGTGACCTTAAATCTCAACTTTGGCAGACAGATTTTACATACTTTCCACAAGAAAGTGTGATCAAATTACAATTAATACAGATTCTCCCATCTATACCGATATGCCCTCAAGCCTATCCTGTGGTCAAATCAAAATGCAGGTTTTGAGGTATCAGTCCATTGATAAAGCAGTGTAACATATACTAACAAATATGCATTAGACCTTGGAAATTCATTAGTGCAAGCAGGTCTCAGTCCATGGATAAAGCAATATAAACATGATATACATTAGACCTTGGAAATCCATTCGTGCAAGCAATCAAACAATGCAGTAGACCATAGATTCAAAGAGTAAAAATCTTGAAACATTGGAAATGACATTGAAATGTTTCATTCATTGGTGCAGTGTTCTCAATTGAGACAGATAACTATCCCATTTTCCCCACCCTCTCCCCAGTAACTACTGTGCAACACCATTGATTCACAATCTTTGAATTTAGTGATCTCTTTGTGGGAAAGGTAGAACATATGGACAGTCTGTGAATATTCTCATTGACCATGAGTCTATTAGAAAGCAGTTTTGTTTAATTTCATCCTATGCTTGTGTTAAATATATTCTACAAGAGTCAGGTCAGTCACTTTTTTTTCTTTTTAGAGAGAAATATCCACATAAGCAGGTTCCCTGATCTTTTTTTTTTTACCCTGAGTCAAGGTCAAATAATTATTTCTTATCAAAATCCATGATCCAAAAGAAAATTTCTCAACACAGGTGAACACACGTGCACTCAGATATGCAACACACACTGTCCTGTCCTGATTTTTTAATAAGTGTAACTAGGGTAAAAACAAATAACTGACGCATAATGGACTGGGTCCCTGCAGAGTTCCACATCAGGTCGTTGAGACCGCAGAAACAGGCGTGTCTGTGCTTTCTTCAAGGGGTCTTCCAGGGCACGTATAGCAGCTTTCAGGTCATCAATGTTCTTTTCCTGATCGGCTATCTCCTTGCATACCTGTGGACAACAAGAATCATTTTGGGAACTGTAACTTTTATCATACAAAATGTTAAGTTGGTTTGTATGTATATTTGGTGCAAGCTCAGTAGGTTTCCTCTATTGGCCTCTTTTTCTTTTTTTAAAATCTTTTTTTTAATTAAACTTACTTAACCATGACCCAACTCGTGCAGACTCCGGCAGGGGTCTGACATTCCTGTCCTGTGCAAACTACCATCCGCCTATGTGGAGAAAACTAAAGTACTATGGCCGATAACCTCCCGGAAGTAGGTAACCTCCCCTTTGTCCCGCTGGCTAGCGCCCTCTTTTTCCAGCAGCCATCATGACTCCCGTTCCTGTGCTCTTCATATGGCTAAGTTTTTTCATATTTTCTGTCTGTCGATTCTCTGGCGTTCTTGTTTTTTGTCAAATTATGTCTCCAACCAGGTCACATAATTATGTAGCTCAATTGGGCGATCGTGCTAAAATTAAGGCGCAATCGCAATCGATTCGCTGACACTCTGGGCCCTCTACTCCTGGCCCTCTCAACAACGCCAACCCGCCGCCTCCTCCACTTCCTCCGCTGTTTCCAGTCGACTCCAGACCTCCATCACCTCCTACACCTTCTAGAGGTTTGTTGCCCCACACTCGGGTCAGTGTTGCCTTTAATGTCATTTTTATCGATCCGCGAATGCACTCGACGCGATCTGCAGTGCACAAGTCGACCTCCTCTACCTCTTTACCCATACCCACAGTTGCACCAATGGAATATGCCACAATCCCTTTGGGGAAACAACACACACACACACACACAAAAAAAGGCTTAGGATCCGCACGCTAGACTTGGCCTTATGTGCGATGTGTCCGTGGTGGCGGCTGTGCCATTGGATCACGCGACCCCCCACGCGGCATGCCTCGACCGTCTCGGATCCAATGGCTGACAGGCGCAATAGCCGAGTGGTTAAAGCGTTGGACTGTCAATCTGAGGGTCCCGGGTTCGAATCACGGTGACGGCGCCTGGTGGGTAAAGGGTGGAGATTTTTACGATCTCCCAGGTCAACATATGTGCAGACCTGCTAGTGCCTGAACCCCCTTCGTGTGTATACGCAAGCAGAAGATCAAATACGCACGTTAAAGATCCTGTAATCCATGTCAGCCAGCGTTCGGTGGGTTATGGAAACAAGAACATACCCAGCATGCACACCCCCGAAAACGGAGTATGGCTGCCTACATGGTGGGGTTAAAACGGTCATACACGTAAAAGCCCACTCGTGTACATACGAGTGAACACAGAAGAAGAAGAGGATCCAATGGCAACCGAGGCGTGTAGGGATGCCCTCCCCTGGTGTAGGGAGGAAGGTGGACCACTAGGGGACACGCTCGCCCATACACGTGCACCCCCGTCCTTGTCCGGAGAGCCCGATCCAAGGGAGGCAACCCCTGCTCCGGCACCTTGCCGGTGACTGCCGTAGTTATTTCCCTTGCACTGGCACTGCTCCTCGCCTGCAGTGCCGGTGCGTGCACGGTCCCACCAAGCTATGCGGTGATGACCCCATCTGCCACACCGCCGATTGCTGCTGTTTCCCATCCACTAATAGTGTCTCAGAAAGCTGCTCAACCAAACAATCAGCAACTCATCGCTAACTTGCTGCAGCAATTATGCACCACTCTGCTTCCCGGTGCCACACCTTGCGCCTGCACCGCCCCTCACCCAGAACAGGTACATGCACGCCCCACTGAACTTCGGCAGTGCTGGATTCTTCTGCCCCATCGCCTAACTCTGCTGTTACCCAGACTAATATCGGCACTTCCACGTCGAAGTGCCTCTTGATAACTCGATCCTGCCTCTCGGCAGTGCTCGGGCCGATCTTGTCTATCCATTCAAGTTATCCGCGTCAACACACAACAGCTCAGTGAACGTCGGTCCTCTCGCAGGAGCTATTCGCGAGGTTGGACCGCCGTTCAGCTACAGGGGGATGCACATCCCACGGCAAGCCGACGGACTTGCCAACCCCTCGTCCATAACACTGGATTACGGCGCCGTTATGCCACATGCCCCGACCGTCTCGAGTCCGATGGCGACGGATTCGGGTTGGGATGCCCACGGCACTAAGGGACATTATAATTATTCCCCTTGCGGCCGTTTTCACCTGTGCCAGTTACGGTGGCATCGAACTACGGACCCTCACACGCAGCATGACACCCCTCCCTCTACAGCGAGGACACGTCGCACCAGGGGATATGTGCTCTGAAGACACCATCCTTTTCGCCGATTATCGGCGCCAAGGGAGGCAACTCCGCATTCGTAACCAAGGCGGTTGACGCTGTAGTTATTTTTGCCGCACAGCACGTCACTCCTGCCCCGCGTGCTGTCCAACAACGATGTTTTTTCGGGTTCTCATTGAGTCCTGATGCCCATTCATGGACTTTACACAACTCTGCATAGCAACTGCACCTTCCTTGCTGTTTCTCAGGCTAATGGCCACTGAACTTTTGGTGGTCTTCACCCCCTCCCCCCCCCCCCCCCCACTTGCACACAGTCCTCTGCAGGCAACCAACCCTATTACCATTCTCTTCTTGTTATACACAATAACAGGAAATAAATCACAATATTTCCCCTTCTATTCTTTTTGATTTATTAAAAAAAAAATCTCTCTATATATTTTATACACATATATATATAATAATAAAAATATTATTTAAAAAAAGTATATATATATACAGATAGAGAGATAGAGATATTTATATACAATAATTCAATATCTTGCTACATTTATATACATTTCTATTTACACTTATAGATGTATACTTATCCCTCGGTATACACAGGTGTGTGCGCTTACGGGATAGGTTCATACGACTTCCATATTAACATGTACAATTTTATTTCTATCTCTGTTCATTGACATCTATTCATTGAGATTCCCTACATAGCAGTATAGGCACACTTGCATTTGCGTCATTCTGTTCACAATGCCCAGATCTCTCTGTGTCTACATACTGGCACATTATTCATATGCGTATGTACATCTCTTATATAAAGGTGCATACACAGATTCCTTTCCATTAAGGATTATGCACACTTAACCATTTACTTGGGTGTATCTGTGCACGCTACATGTATGCTTATACAGCCGCTTATTTCTCGTGACTCGATCTCTTATCATGTCATTGGCATATTCCTGACATCATCACTTGCGTTGATGGAAGTTTATAATCCCTTTGCACATATATGGATTCATTTTCATACATTCATCCCTTCCTTGCTTTCGGATGACGTCTGCACTCACAGACAAAACTGCCTCATTCACACCTGAATGTATGCTCCTTCACATCTCAGTAGTGGCTGGTCCTTAGGGACCCACACACACTCCCTTCCCACCCACAGGGCTAAGGATGCCCTCTCCTGGTGCATGGAGGGACAAGGCAACCCAACTCATTTGCCTACAACAATCACCCACAGGGCTAGAGATGCCCTAACCTGGTACAAGGAGGGATGAGGCAGTCCAATTTAGAGGTGCCACTTCGGACACACATGCCCTTCATTCATTCCAAGTTTTAGCGGGCCCAAAAACTGCCCACTGGGCAGGAGACAATCACCCTAAGTCCATCTCTTCCTCTCCTCACTAGTAGCAGAAGGCCTGGGTAATAATTGTTTTCCTTTACACTCGGGAGAAAGGCATATTGACGAGGACGGATGCGTCTCAAAAAGCACAACGAACCGTTCATTACCCACAGGGGCGTACCTTTCTGCCCACTCATACCGACACGGCAGATGCCGCATTCAAGCACATTAGTTCGCCCCGTCACCTTGCTTGAACAGAGATCCAGCATCGATGTCTCAAACAATTGGCGTTTGAAAGCAATTTCTGCTTCCCTGCACGATCCTTTCAGCCTCAACACACAACCACTGCTGTGGTTACAGATGGGCATTCCTTCTCAAGCCTGTCAGAGGATGACTTGGTTGTCACTTCGGAAGCAAGCACCATGTCTTTCAGACACATGGCTGCACCACAAGACCCTGTCAACTCCTTCCGGCTTCCTTACATTTCAACTTAACCTGCATGGTGGACACCTTCATCCCTCAAGCACACAACAGCTGTTTCCGGATTTACCCATGCTGACTTGTGTCCTCCTAGGACCAGTATATGATAATCAGTCGTGTACGACAATGACCATCAGAACAGCAGAGGAGGCAACTGCTGCCCTGACTATTCAGGCTGGAATTTGATTATACAATTTATATGTGTAGCGTATATGGATTTGTCCGAACGCAGTGACGCCTCCTTGAGCTACTGAAACTGAAACTGAAACTATACAATTTATAGTAGAGAGTGTTTTGCCCAAGTTGCATCCCCACTCCCTCGGTCAAGAGGGCCTTACGACTCACCATAGGGACGGATCCCAAAGGCTAGTTAGCCCCCAAGGCTACAGCACTAAGTCCCAGTGCAATTTGACTTCTAGTCTGAGAGACATAGTCAAGGCTACAGCACTAAGTCCCAGTGCAATTTGTCTTCCAGTCTGAGAGACATAGTCCTTCATGAAAGACTAAGCTGCAAATGATTTCCCTTTGCAATTCAGAAACCGCTGTTAATACAGCTCTCACTTTATTGTTGGCCATACTGAAAACGCATGTCAGATCAGTGATTTGATGTAAATGGCCAGTACAACACATCTAGAGCCACTTTCCTCCCTGCCCCCGCCCTGCTCCATCCCAGACTTAGTGCGCACCACACACAGCCTGAGGCCTGTCATGGATCCAGTCCCCTTTTTCTCCAAAGAACCTTCAGCGAAAATTTTCCCCATGGAAACCCTCTTCCATTAGGAATTCCACCACAGAATGAGACTCAGTGACCTGCAGGCACATGAAGTGCACTCCCACAGCCTGATCCAACCCAGCCATTGACTGCCGACAACTTTCTCCAGGTTACTCCAGCATGCCACACTCAGGTAGAGAAGCCACCAAGCCTTCCGTATGCCCCTTCGTGATGGTACCTACCTGGGCAATTACACAGCCCTGTGCCAGAGACACTGGGGACCTCAAGTCTCTTGTTGCCAAATGTCTGCCTTTCTATGCATAGGCAACATGCCAGTGCTGTCTTTTTTTTTTTTTTTTTTTTTTTGGCAACGAAAGAAAAGTGGCGGGGGGAGCGCCTATCTCCTGTCAGCTCTCATGGAGGAGCTCTACAGATCTGGCTGTCACGTCACGCCTCAGGCAAGTCCAACATGGTGGCCTACCTCTGTCTCGTGCCACAGTTTCCTCCAGACACATATATCACTTCCACTATCGGCCCACAGCCGATGTGGAATCATCAGATCAAACCACATGTGCACCTCCTTGCATTGACGCTCAACCGCGCTCAAATGAGACAACCCTATACGGTATGTGTCTCCTTCCCTTCCTTTGATTCGAAGGGCTCTCAGTAAAGTATGGATTCAACTCACCAAAGAGATTTTCTTTGCGCTACATTTATCAGCACAGCTGTGGTCCACAGACCTCTCCCAAAATACAGCTGCGGACCTCAGTCTTCTTTTCCCGCACTAATATCCTTAGGTGACACAGTACACTCTACCTTCATCGAATTCTACTTGACGGACATCTATCGCTTTAGGGATGATGGCTCAAGAGGCGTTGCTTCTGCAGTGGTCACACAACAGGCCATCGCAGCGCACTGGCAATAGAACAGAAGGATTGAGACTTGATGCCTCCTCAGCCAGAGCACATGAAGTCAGAGTATGGTCCTCTTCTCTTGCCTTAGCGCACTCAACACAGGCTGCAAGACATCATGGATGCTGCCTACTGGGAAAACCCTGCCACCTCATCGACTTCAACCTGAGAGACGTCGCACGCCTGCGGGATGATGGCTCAAGAGGTATCACTTCTGTGGTAGTTGCACAACAGGCCATCGCAGCACACAGACAGTAGAACAGGCGAGCCCTCCACCTTGTCGCGCTATTTTGCACTAGTTGGGTCACGGTTAAGTATGTGTAATTAAAAGGAAATTTTCTATCTAAAATTACGTTTAAATAACATACTTACCGTGACCCAAATTTAAGACCCTCCCGTCCTCCCCGCTTCCTGTTCTCCCTGCTCGCTGCGCTGGTGATGGCATATTGCCGTCAAAAGAGGGCGCTAGCCAGCGAGACAAAGGGGAGGTTACCTACTTCCGGGAGGTTATCGGCCGTAGTACTTTCGTTTTCTCCGCATAGGCGGATAGTAGTTTGCACAGGACAGGAATGTCAGACCCCTGCCGGAGTCTGCACTAGTTGGGTCACGGTAAGTATGTTATTTAAACGTAATTTTAGATAGAAAATTTCCTTTATGGCTGATGAATTCATAAGGCAGCCTGGTCTGTTTCTGGCTTGAGCCAGTCAGCATGATTTGCTCTCTTTAGTGCTGAGCACTTTCCGCTTTAATTCATTTCTATGGCCAACAGTGATTCAAATTATAAGCTGGTGTTTTTCTCTGCCTCACTTAGGCCTTTTTTCCGTTCATTATATGTGCTTGATATTTGTTTTTGTTTATTCTGTGGCTGCAAATGACTTCTTAGGTGTAATGCAATGGAAGGAATGCAGAGCCTGTACACACACCAGCCAGTAACAGGGAAAGTTTCCAACAGTTTTCATGGAAAGAATGAATGCAGCAGTTGATCCACAGCAATGAGACCAGATAAATGCTTCCATCAACAATGCCAACGCTATATATCTTCGCAGAGCAGTTGTTGGAGACTGACATCTCTTTCTATGTCAGCTTTGTTGATTATGAAAAGGCTCTGGCAGTGTGGAAAAGGAGACCCTCATGGAAGCTGCCCCATATTCTGGCGTGTCGACAAAACCACTTAGCCTGATCAAGAACTCAAATGAGGGAATGACCCATAGGGCGATTCACAGAGGACAATTCACCAAACCAGGTTTCCAGGTGAAGACTGGGGTCTGGCAAGCTGGTTATCTCAATTCCTTTTCCCCCTGGTCAATGACTGGGACATGAAGACATCAGAACAGAGGAATCTCAGAATTCAGTTGGATACTGGGCCGAACCAAAGGACCTACATTTTGCATATGATCTGGTGGCATTATCCCGCTGCTAAAAGCAGGTCTAGTCAAGGGGAAAAAAATTAGAGCTGGCAACCACCTGAACACCAACGGTTCTCAACATCCATAAAGGAGAAAGCCAAAGTCCTGAAGATCATTACAGCTATATCAGACACAATCACATTAAACAACTGTGCACTGAGGAAATTGATACCTTCACCTAACTGGGACACTGAGAAACAAGGGGCCCAGACACACATCAGAAGAACTGGTAAGGTAAGAACAACATTTCTTCATCTCAAGATTATCTAGAGCTCAAAAGAAATAAGTTTCTTCAAGGTCTGGTTGTTCTTCTCCAGTGAAAAACGAATCCTATTGAATGTGGAGGAACCAAGTTCAATGGAAGACTTCTGTTGTGGCCTTGCTCCTAAAGGAATAAATCAAGTAATAATCTACGAAAAGGTCAGCAGGAAAGTGACAGAGTGGTTCCTTAGTGTTTCTGACCCTCCTCAAGTTTTCCTCCAGCTTGGCTTTGGCATCCTCCTCTTCTGCCAGACGGTTGTGCAAGTCGACGTTGACGGTGTCGTACTGCTCATACATATCACGTGACGTGTCGTCCAGCACGTTGTCTATCAGTGTGCTCAGCTGGATGGAGGCCATGCGTTCATGTTCTGCCCGGGCGATGTTGTCATGGGTGAACTGGGCCCACGATTCAGGGGTGCTCTGACTGCAACACCATGTTCATGTACACTTTCTTGGAGGAACGAAAAAGAGAATTTTAATAATGGTAAAAAAAGAAGAAAAGAAAGAAAGGAAAAAAGTGCAGATGACTATCAAAGCATTTTCCTCCCTATGTAACGGTACTTATAACCTGTGGAACTCCTCTCCACAAGAAATAGAGCAAGCATACTGTCGGCTACTTTAACAGCTTCAACTGAAAAATCTTCTGGACAACAAGGCAGATTTACTGGACTTAACCTTTATGCATGGTGACAGGCACTGAATCCGCTAAAACGTCTCCTTGATTGTAAGCGAGATTCATCAGACTTTAACAATTTTTTTACATTAAAGATGACTGACACAGAATAACAAACGTTAGCAACACAACCTCTAGACATTATGAAAGATACAGACTCGTTACTCTATCTATCTGTCTTTACCGTACTCTCATAGATTGTGGGGCACCACATATTTGGCAACCAGCCTCCTCCATCCCTCACGGTTACACCTGTCTACTCTGAGATGCAGAAAGGTCTGGGCCAGTTCTGGTGAATGCGAGACGTGGCCATACAACTTCAATTTCCTTTTCTTTACATTGGTCACTAGATCCTCATGTGGCCCAGTAGCTTGTCTGATTCTTCTACGCACTTCATCGTTTGTGATGTAGTCCCTTTATGTGATGCCAAGGATCTTTCGGAAGCATCTCTTCTCTGTGACCTGTATTTTATTTTCTAGTTCGGTTGTCAAGGTCCATGTTTCGCAAGCATACAGACATATGGAAATGACAAAGGACCTTTGAGCTGGGCGTGATGTTGCTGTCATTCCAGATGGGCCTCAGTTTTGTCAGCGCTTTTGCTGTCTGAGCCATCCTGGAAAGTATTTCTGGCTTGGATCCTTCGTCTGAAACGATTGCTCCCGGATACTTGAAGCTTAGGACAGTTTCCAATTTTCACCGTTGATTCCAGAATCGGTGACGATGCTGCTGGGGTTGTTGGTCATCAGTTTGGTCTTCTTTGTGCTGATCTCCATGCCATAAGCTGCAGATGTTTTGTCAAGGCATTCCACCTGGTTCACGAGCTCTTCTTCATTCATTGCCAATCCGTCAGTGTCATCGGCAAAATGCAGGTTGATGATTGTCCTGCCACCGATGCTGACTGTACTTTCTTGGCCGTTAAAGTGCGTCAATCATAATCCTCTCCGGGAAGATGGTGAAGAGAGCGGGAGATAGTAAACAGCCTTGTCCAGCTCAGGTCCAACAGTTATTCTGAACCAGTCTCCAATGCTGCCATTGAAGCAGACTGCGCTGCTGGTCTTTTCATACAGACACTGTATCACCTTGATCAGATTGGCGTTGATGTACAGCTTTGTGGTTACCCACAAGGGTTTCTTAAAATCTAAGAAGACGTGGTCTTTTGTCGAGGTCGAACTTGATTCCTATGTGGTCTTTCTTTTTTCTTTTTCTTTTTTTAAATACTCTTCAGGTGGAGGCGGTATGTCATCCTCACAAGGTCATGATCAGTTCCGACATCAGCTCCTGGGAAAGTTCTTGTTTGGCAGTGCTCACACTTGACTGGAAACGCTTTTTGACCGTGATGTTGTCTATTCGGCTGTGGTGCTCTCCGTCTGCATGGTGCCAACTCCACCTTCTGGATGATTTGTGCATGCCGATCGTGTTCGCCATAACAAGTTGTATCTGGCAAAATTCCAAGAGCCTAGTGCCTCTGTTGTTTGACTTGTCATTGCAGGACAATCGGCAAGTGCCTTTCCAGTTGTTGTAAGCATCCTCTCCTACCTTGGCGTTCCAGACCCCATGCACAATAACTATATCTTTCTTGGTGGTTTGATCCAAACCTTCTTGCACTTGTTCGTAGAAATCTTCCACAGCCTCGTCGTCATAATCACTCTGTTGGTGCATAAGCCTGCTTGATGGAGATGTTGAATTGGGTTGCCTTCAAGCATATGGCAGTAAGCCGGCTGGATATAGTTCGGTACCCCATGACAGAGTTCACAGCGTCTTTATGAACGAAAAATCCGACGCCATGAGCGTGTTTGTCCTGTCGTCCACTGGAGTTAAGTTTGTGAGTTTCCTGAGTCATAGCATCTCCACAGTTTTTCCAGCGTACCTCACAGAGACAGCTGTTCATACTGGTATGCGGAGTTCTTCAGTATTAACGTTTCTACTTACATGGTTTTAGTCGGAACAATACTTTTTCTTTTGACCCACTTCCTTTTTTTTGTCATAAGCTGGAACAAACTTAATGTAATATGTATAGTGCTCGTGTACAGTACTCAACAAAACATAAGAACACACTGGATGATTATTTTGGAATATCATCGATGCTTGTCAGGGATCTGCCTAGCAGGTGTAGTGTAGCGTATATGGATTTGTCCGAGCGCAGTGACGCCTCCTTGATAAACCGAAACATCGTTGCACGGTGTACCAATTAACCCTCTTGTATTCACACCAGTTACATACAAACACTAGGAAGAATTTTTCTGTGAAACGTGCGAAAGCAAGAGAGTTATTGTACCTGTCTTCTTTGGTCACTGAGTTCATTGCACACATATAGTTTTATTTTCCTTAACCCCCTTATCCCAACGGACTTACACCTCTTCAAACTTGGCTGCCCCATCATGGAACTGTTTGTTGGTTGAATGATTTCTGAGTGAAGCACAATGGGAGTCAATGTCAAGGGCTTCTTTCTTGTCACTCCAGTCCTTCTCCAAGTTGTATTTGGCATCCCGATTTAGTCTGGACACACAAAACAAAGATTTCAGGTAAAGAATAGCTAGCCATCGTCATAAAATAAATAAATATATTTAATTCTAGTAATAAAGTTTCTCACGCTGGCATGGAAATGCATCACACACTCGTTCGGAAGCTTTTTTTTTCTTTTCTTTTTTATCATCTAAATGAACACTACAGATAAATATAAACTGGTCGACAAAGCATATGGTTTTGTTTTCAGTTTATGTGTATCTTGGCTGAACTGAATATTACTAAGACAGGATGAATACATTACATATGAATGTTTCCCTGCAATCTAGGAAAAGTAAAAATACATTGCCACAAGGATGAGCTCGATCACGGCTGATTAGCACACACACGCACGCGCGCGCGCGCACACACACACAAAAAAATCCACAAAGGCATATACACTTTATCACGATTATGACACTTGTTTCAAACAAACAGTAATCTGTCGCATGCCAGACACTTGAGGCCCAATTCAAATTCACATGTACCGAGCAAGATGAGCCACGATGAATGAAGAATCTGCTCAATCATAGTTTTCTTCTCCATTAAGATAAGATAAGATAAGAATAACTTTATTATCTCCAACTGGAGAAATTTGGTCAGGTGCATTATCACAACATAGACAAGTAAACAACATAGAGACCATAACAACAGCCCCTACAAATATTACGAAGATACAAATGTAAAAAATATCACATACATCGTTTCATACATACATCCACACACAATGCAGGTAATAACTAGTATTCTTAATGTAAAAACAGAAAGAATTAAGAAACATTATTTGAATATAATTATAAACATAGCCTACTATACTGCACATTGATTATAATAGACAGATAAGATAAGAATAAAGATGAATTGCGGAAAACCACAACCAGATAATCAGCACACCACCGCACCCCCCCCCCCCCCCCCCCCCCCCCCATCCCCCCCCAACACACACACACACACACACGTGCGGATAACTTGATTAAACAAGAGTAATAAACATATGTTCTCAAATAAAAGCATTTCACATATTCGCTTTTAAAAACATTGCAAATTATTATTACATCGTAACTTCCAGTTACACACACTGGTACTGTCGTGGTGTCAAACATGAATTCCCAGTTGTGGTTGACAATGCCACTGTAACACTGCACCTGCTCCTTTGTGATTTGTGTGGATAATTTCTTGCTATGCTGACAATGTCACCAAGGAGATTGTTCCTATAAATCTTCATGTAAATGATAAGATGGACAGTTACTTGTTACTTGGAGCATATTCAGCATTTAGCAGAAAGCTACAAATGGGGAAAAGAAAATAAGCAAACTCGGGACTCTCCTGAGACTGAAGGTTATCAACTGCTTAGAACAACTCTGTTGAACAAACATAACCAGCACCATCACGGAATGACATAATTTCATCAACTGCTGACCTGAAGAAAGACAATTATGACGGTTTGACACTAAGAGTGAGATGGTCAGATCGGTTCATGCCCAGATGAATGGCAAGACCAAGATGATCTATTTTATGACTACAGAACGTCCAAGAAAAAGCAGTTCATCATTGGATCCCCAAATCTATGTGCCAGTTGTTGTTTTTTTGTTGTTGTTTTTTAAAGCAAATTCTTGGGGTGGGGGGGTGGGGGGGGGACGTAGAAAGGTACTGTTTTGCCCACAACACAAAGCGTGACGACAGTTGACCACAGGAAACGTCCCCATCACCAGATTTAAGAACATTACGCTGTTGAAGACTTGGGAGAGCGCTTGTAACAAATTAGGTAAAAATGAAATAAACAAAGCCGTAAATGATGCGCAGCTATCTGCGCTGAGCATAAGGGAACTGCTGTGTTCCAAACGCTGCGATACCGCTGGCCTAAGTGAAGACTTTAAAAAAAAATTTTTTTAATGATCCAGACTACCCCCCGAAAACGGAGTATGTCTTCTAGACAAGAGATAAACTTCGGTATACTGCGCACAGAAAAGAACTGATCACAGTTAATGCAGCAAAATGTCTGAATCGAAAAAATAAGCTGCTCTAATTTATTCCTGCATCCGTTTTTGTTTGTTGTTGTAAAAAGTTGAAAGCTTGTTGCAGTGGGAGGCACTCTTTTGTTTTTAACCACTCTTACATTGTGAATCCAATCACACTGAGGCCTGCTGTTACAGTTTTTTGGCCCGTGGCCGTTGCCGTATATATCTTGTGGTATATATTGTGCTTCAGCCCGAACGGGAAATGACAGTCCAAACAGTCGAGTGCCTTAAATCTACTGCGCATATACGTGTTTCAGAATTTTGCTCAAAATTGGTTTCTCTATCAGCCCAGCAGTTTTCTCGATCTCACGGACTTGGTCGACACCGGAATAATTCACATCATAAAAGTGTACAATACAGCTCTTTCATATCCTGACACTTAAATAGGTATATGTTGGCAGCGACAGCAACAGCACCCTTCATCCATCATCGTGAAAACACAGAAAAGAACGCCCAGATCTGAGAAGTATCTACCGTCAGATTTAGCAATGACGTTCTCTCATGGTGACCTCTTCAGATCCCCCGCCATCACTACCACCCCACCATCTTCAATTCCGCGCTTTGTACGAGTTCTTGCAACAACAACAAAACAAAATAAAATAGAATGAATGAAATAAATGTGGGGTTATCCATGGGCTGGACGGCCATTAGAGATTTTCATTCATCATTTGATTCATGGTACTGTCGGTGGAAGGACACAATGGCGAGATCCATTTCTGGAGACATGTTCATTCGTCGGTTGGTTCATGGGACTGTCAATGGGAGGATGTCCATACACTGTCACTGCAGGCACATAATGACGATCCCCGTCCAGGTGAGATATTCATTTGTTAGATGGTTCATGGAGGGATACAATGACGAGTTCCACTTCTGGTGAGACGTTCACTCAGTCTGACTCGGCGACTAAACTTCTTCGTTCGTGGGCTGCAACTCCCACGTTCACTCGTATGTACACAAACGGACTTTTACATGTATGACCGTTTTTACCCCGCCATGTAGGCAGCCATACTCCGTTTTCGGGGATAGCGACTAAACAATTTTCATTAGTGTGGATAGGGGTGGGGGAGTAAATACGAACAGACAGGCACCACTGAACGCCACCGAAGCGACTCAGGCATTATGCGGCGTCTCCTCGGCTGGATGGACTATAGCGGCGTATCTTTCGAAGTTCCCTGTGGACCACTGACGCTGATAATACGACAGAACAAATCCGGGTACTGCTGTGGGGGATGGGGGTTGGGTGGTGGTGGTGAATTGTGAAGGAGCAGTGAGAGGAGTGGAAGGTGGGACGGCAACAAATAGATGTGAAGAAACAAACAGAATAAATGAAACTGCAGATTCAAAACCCAGATGAGGGAACATCAGTTAAACATAAACAACATAAATAAGACTGCATCTTATAAAACTATAAATAAAACAACATAAATAAAACTGCAGATTCAAATACTAGATGAAAAAACATCAATTAAACGTAAACAAGATAAATAAAACTGCATCTTCTAAAACTATAAAAATAAAAAGGAAAATAATCTCGACAACGGGTTGTTGTTGTTTTGGAACGCTGCCTGAAATGTTTTCCCTTGTGTGAACATCAAGGAAAAGCAGCAAACATCATTGAATGTTCACGGATTACTTTCTGGCTTTTTGTAACTCAAGTATATTCCATGAGTCACAACGTATATAGCCAATACAGTACACAGCGGTGTTTATTATGAATATAATCACCTGATCTGCTTTTCCGTTTGAGCGAGCGTGTTCTGCAGAAGATCTCTTACATTGTTGATAATCTCAACTTCCTGGAACAAAAAACATTTTTGTTTATTTCTGTAAGCTACATACATGTATATTTTGATTTTAAAAATGCGTGCGCGCGCATGTGTGGGCGTGTAAGTGTGTTATTTTTTTTTTTTTCTCAAGGCCTGACAACGCGCGTTGGGTTATGCTGCTGGTCAAGCATCTGCTTGGCAGATGTTGTGTAGCGTATATGGATTTGACCGAACGCAGTGACGCCTCCTTGAGCGACTGATACTGATACTGAAAGTGTGTGTGCATTCGTGCGTGCGCGCGTCTAAGTTTTTGTGCGCACGCGTGTGTGTGCATGCATTTATGTGTGTGCGCGCATTTGTGCTCGCGCGTGCGTGCGTGTGAGCGGGCCCGTGTTAGTGGAAGGATACGGTTTTTTACGTACCTATGCGTGTATGTGTTGCTGTGCGGTGGTGGTGGTGGTGTGTGTGTGTGTGTGTGTGTGTTGTGGTCGTGGTGTTGTCTGTGAAAGGCGAGACACAACGACCGAGAGCGTGCGTGCACTAGTGGTAGCATGCAGCTGTTGACGTGTATGCGCGCGCTTGTTTGTGCGTGCGTCAGTGCGAGTGTGTGTGTGTGTGTGACGGAGAGGGAGAGAGTGCGTGTGTGTGTGTGTGTGTACTTGGATACAGTGTAGACGTACGAGTGTGTGTATGCGTGTGCGTGTGTCTGTGTGTTTTGTCACCGTGATTGTGTGCGCGTGTTTCTTTGAAAGTGAAAGTGTCATGGGGCAAAAAGTGCTTCGTTAACTGTCATCCATATCAAGTGAACTCTTAACAAATTGGCTGTTTGCATAACATTGAATAAGGGTGCAAAATATATGAGCACGAATATCACATGTCAGAATCGAAACTACGTTGTGTTTTTTTCTTTTCCATTTTCTGATTTTGCTTATGCGGTTTGTCTTCTTGCTTTTGATGGCCTCTAAAAAGGTCAACGATTTGATGATGGCTATCATGTAAAATTGGAAACACTTTTCATATTTTCCTCTTTTTGGCACATGTGGAAATGGCAGTTGGTCACGCTTCTTATCGGTCTTCTAACCTTTTTCGATTTATTTTCGAGACCGTTTATTTCTGACTCAGTTTCTTTCCCCCCTTAAACAAGTACATGAAGATTCGAAGCTGGGCTGGAACAGGAGTGGTGGAGTGTGAGAGGGGAAGGGGTTAATGAGGGTAGGAGGAGATAGGTATGTACGGATTTTTTAAGAACTCGCTTACACGGTCTAAATATATCATGTATACCAAAGGTGGTTGTTTTTTTTCTCTCTCAGCAAGTCGCTTTATACTCATGCAATAATCCACGAAAAAGTGACGACCCAGATATGATGCGTTTTCGTGATCGCTGCCTGACCATGGGCAGAGAGACAAACTGATATTTCATGCTGGCTGCCCAACCTTGAGAAGAGAGATCTCTGGGGCGTCCTGCACCAGGTCCAGTCCCAGCCGGCGCTGTCGACAATTGAGGTTGTCAGTGGAGATGTGCAGAGCTATCTCTGCGGCACGCAGGGCGTTCTCCAGTCGTTTTTTCTGCGCCAACAGATTGTCCGTCACGTCAATCACATCCTGAATCTCCCTATTCAACTCGGATTTCCAGAAATCTAAATCCTCGCATCGTTCGCCCAGTTTCTTCGTCACGTCGTCTTGTGTTGCGTTTGCCAACTCTCCTGTTTCGTTGCGTGTTCGTTTTGATTCGTGTCTGTTTCGTTCGGATTGATCCCTGTCGACGAACGACTGGTAGTATTTTGCGTAGTTCCCTTCGTGCCACTCACTGGGATTGTACTTGGCTGAACGGAACCCCATCGTGGAGATGCCCATGTCGTTTCCAGTGTTGCCTGTGTAGGTGAGTTCCATTTGAGGGTTCGACTCCACAGGATACTCTGGTACCCGTTCTGGAGGAATCTCTCGGCTCCTCAGCGTAGCTGAAGCCATTTTGCGAGATTGGTTCTGGGTTTGAACCCGCAGTAATCGACACTGAATATAAATCTAACTGTCGTTAGCCACTTCCACGTCGTTTCGTGTCGTCAAGGGGGGAAGCAGTGAGCGCCTCTGTCCGGTCTGTAACCAAGGACCATCACTCCCACTTTTTCTTCTGTGGAAATGTATGCCAGTCCAAAAGACAGTTCAGCTGGAAAGGAGTGGTGAAGGTGTGAAGGAATGAGGTAAAGGGGGGTGGGTGAAATGGGTCAGTTGATGAATTTGTACTGGTTGGTCAGTCCATTTCGATTTTTTCTTTCAGCTCGCTTTGTACCGATTCAGTAATCCGCAGCGATGTAAATTTTTTTGGAGGGGTTTTTATATATATATATTTTTTTAACATTTCTAAATTGTCCCAAGAATAGCCTTAGTGAGTGGACAATGAATTATACTGAATACAACCCCAAATGACCAAGTTTGTTTTCGTAGTGAAATATCCGCGAGCAATCCGGTTATGTAACTGAATTCTGAGTAAAGTTGAGGCTTCATTATTGGTTGCCGAAATATCAAAAAGGGATACATTTACTGAATGACAAACTTTGGGCTGCGGGTCGTTTTGTGTTTGGCATACACGCTATTGCCTGGTGCAAAGAGATGTAACTGTGTGGTCGAGTTGGGTATGGTTAAGTTCTGACAATTTTGTGGGCTGAAGCATTTTGAACATGCAAAAGTACCGTCAAGTTCCTCAGAATGCGTGCATGGCCCTTTCCAGCAGCTGGTGTAAAGACAAACTCGTGAAGCCATTACCTCAAATCCAACCAGGCCACGCCGATTCTCTTTTACACGAACTCTTAGCTTCAAATATTCAAGACCGGTTTTTCTTCTCAGATTTGGACATCGTGGTCAACCCTAATCCCCGCGTGTGTTTTTTTTTGTTTGTTTTTTTGGTTTTTTTTTTTTAATTATCACGTGGCAAGTCAGAACCCGGGACAGAATTAAAAAAAAAAATAAATAATAATAATAATAAAAATAAAAAAACCGCTTGGTGAGTAAATCGATGCGGGGATATGGAGTTTGGCAAAGGATGAGGCTGTGGGGTTGGGGGAATTCGGGTAGGAGAAGACCCACGTGGTACTGCAGTGTATAAGCTCTCCGAGCAGGACCGTCTTCAAACCTGCTCCCCTCACCCGCCGCCCCCTTAAGAAAAATTTATATATATATATATATATAAAGCTTGAGAAATATGCGTTTAAGAGTTGGAGCATGACACGTCCAACGTTTTACCCTCTGACATTCCACAGTGAAAGATACCCCTTACAATGTTTCAACCGAGAAAGCGTTTACATTGGATCAGGAATACCATTTCAAAAATAACCACAGCCCAGAAACAAAGGGACATACAATTTCACTTTCACAGCAGCTCTAGAAAACACAGCACTGTCACAGGTAAAACCAGTTGGAAGAGAACGTGAGGTGAGAAACACTTTATTAAAAATCAGATGGAAAATTTTAAAAAAGCATTCACTCCATATTCCTCATCCGCGCATTCACGTCCATATCGGTTGGAAGTATGTCTCGCCGTCTACCAATGACTACTGGCTTTAATTGAAAGCAACCGAGCAATTAGCGATCGATGACACATCCTGTGTAATACAATCCATGCCTCTTTCACAACATTAAAACTCGTAAAAACTAGTTACTTGATCTTACATATATATCGGCGAAACTTGCCAAAAACAAAAAAAAACAACCAACAAAATATTGTCAGTCTGCCTGTGATTACATATTATCCTCAACCTAAAAATTAGCAAAACATGTCATATCTTAGTCCAAATTACAGTCTAACCCTAGTATCAATACGTGAACATTACTGACCCTCTCCTGACTAAAAATCTCTATGCATGGTAGGAAAACGAAGACCAGACCATCTCAATTTTCCACTGGGGATTCAGTGTCTCACGCCTTGTCAGACTTCTTTTTGGGCTTCGCCTTTGACGTCCCACTCTTGGGGCTCTTCGCGACCTTCGTTTTGGGGCTCTTTGCCGTCTTCGCTTTGGCGGTCGCCTGAAACAAAAAAACTTGAAGCTCACATGGGTGCACTGCACACGCGTTGTCATGCATCAAGTTTTATTTGCATCTGCGAAAGCTGCTTTTGTCATTTAATTACTGCATTTCATTTTTACATATTACATTTTGAGCGATACTCATTTGGTAAGTTTTTGGGGTTGTTTTTTCGCGGAAATCGCCGACTGCAGGTAATCTAACACATACGTATATATATATAAGTGTAGAGAACTTGCCATAAATAGGAACGCAAGATAAAGAAATGACCCAACAGGCCTAACGAAAACGAAATGAAGAAAACACCATTTAATCGTTTCAATGAGAGCTTATTTGAAACTAAAGATCTTGGAGTATAACTGATATATCTGTAAATACGGTAATAAAGGTGGACGGAGAATAAGAGGAAAGGGTGGGGTGGGGGGTGAAGTGTAAAGGGAGTACTTGGTGTGCTGGGAGGTGTGTAGGAGATGACTGAAAAATCGTAACGGCACCTTTTTGGGTTTCTTGGCGCCACCCTCAGAGCCTGCAGACTTGCCACCAGTCTTGGCCTTGGCCTTCGCCGGAGACTTGCTGCGTGAAGGCGACTTGGTCATGGACCTGGGCTTCTTCACCTTGATGGTGGCCGGGCTGGCGGAGCCGGACTTGGTCCCGGCAGCACGCTTCTTGGCCGGGGCCTTCTTCGCCGAGCTTCCCGAACGTGACCGACTGGGTGATTTAGACTCCTTGCGGGCCTTGGCCTTCTTGGGGCTCTTGGACCTGGACCGGTCGGAAACCTTGCCCTTGGCCTTTTTGGAATCGGCCTTGGCCTTCTTGGTACCGGGACTGGCCGAACGCGGCTGCTTGGCCTTCGGCAATAGCTGCACAAAATGTCATTTCTTGTATGGGAGTGTAGACTACTGTAAAGTTCAATAACATAAGCCAAAATAAGCAGGGTGGTGATTCATCCCAACCTCTTCAAGATAAGTTTTGTCTCCGTTACGTTCCACTATTCGCCGTGTTATCAAATGAATCTTCGCCACATAAACCACACGGTTATCGAAATTAGAACAAATCAAAATGTTGGAAACTTACACCTAGTTCTTTTCAGTTTACGCCAAGACTGTACAACAACCCTGAAAAACGATTCATCACCCATCTTCCATATCTTTTTTTAGTCGACTCACAAGGAGAACAGTCAATGCGTATGCTGACCTATGCAGTATCTAGATTTACTGTCGGGAAAAAGGAATATCGACCGTAATCTCAAAGGTACGCACGATGTTCTGGTCGGTTCTGGTCTACCCTGTCCCGTACTTTGGAAGTTAATGTTTCGGGGGCTGCCACACACACCTTGGCGGGAAAAGTTACTTTGTGGACAGCTGAGCTCATGTACCGAATATTTTGTCCAATAAGTATTTGAATAAAAACTGAGTAAGTCAACTGCATTCACCCACCCATTCAGGGTATCAGATGCGAAGTTGTAGGGTGGGTAAGCCTCACTGCGAACGATCCAGTCGAAGCGATCAGGTCAACGTGTGTATTGTATCAGGTTGCACAATCGTCAAATGTTGCTCTTCTGTTTTTGAAGGCTTTATCAGATTGGTTGCACCAGGGAAAAGTTCGTTTACTCCTTTTCAACGTTTTTTCAACGGTTGACTCTCGAAATAGCAGGGGTGCCTGAGGGTAAATGCGAACGGCCAAGTCTAATTGCGAACGATGCTCAGTTACTGCAGCTTTGTTCGCAAATAAACTCGCGTCATAATATCCAATGCTCTAATTGCAAACGACACTATTTTGGAGATTCACGTAAATACCGACGTTCTAATAAGTCAACACATGCTTTCTTAAATTCTCCCATCACTGGTAACGCACAATTCATTCACCATAGCCAACTGGCCGGCAAATCTATTCTAAACTGTCAAAACCGGTTCAAGTCCTTTCTTCCCTTGATCATAGGATTTTGAGAGCACGTTTGTGAACTTGGCAGTGGTGCGCAAAGAGAGAAAAAAAAAAGTGCGGAAATACCCGGAAACTGATGTTTAGTTCTTGGAAATTATTCAGAACGAAGTTGGACCCAGTTCCAGAATACATCAATTCATGGGCTGCATTTTGTTGTACCCATCTGACAAAGCTCAGGAACAACTAGATATACGCCTACTTTGTGACGTATGATAACTTGACTGTTGGGCTATGTATGTTAACCGTGTTGAGTATGCATGTGCGCGACCGCTTGCATGTGGATCGAGAACCACATTTTGTGCATTTGCACTACTGAATGCGAGTGCCTCGTGCCCGAGTGCTACCTGTGTATGGTTACTTGTGTGTACGCGAACTGTACGTGTGTTGACTCTTGGTTTACGTCAAATGTCAGTGTATCGAGAAAGGTCATCCTGGAATAACCTGAGTAGAGCAGAGTGGGAGAACATCACTGCCCCGTCACTCATTTTCAAGCTGTCCTTAATTGTTGGTGTCTTTCCCACGGATTGTTAGCAAATTTAAATGTACCCCCTCCCCCCTTCCCCCGTCTTTAAAAGAAGCAATTTCCACATTTCTTCCTCTATTTTCCATTCAGTTTCGTTTCTAAGACGAACAAGTTGTAAACTGGTTAAAAACATTTTAATATACTCTACATTTCTTCCCCTCCTGAATGCCGTAAAGAAAGCCGAGAAAATAGAGGGGAAGGAAAGTATCACAACAGAAATATCCAAATCACAACATTTTCCGTCTTAGAAACAGTACAGGGGAAGAAATGTCCATACTGCACGCGCAAGCACACACACAAAGTGGGGGTGGGAGTGGGGTGCAGGATGGGGGGGTGAGGGGGGGGGGGGCGAGCTGAAAACTGTCGCCCAGTGTGACCTCACTGAGTAGCCTGCAAATTGCGTGAACGCATCATCTGTTGCTGTCTCCTCATACCTCGAGACATCCTGACAGGAACGAGGTTTCAGAGCTGGCAGTTCAACTGAGCAAAACCCCCATCTGCTCAACACCATGCAAGACATGACATTCGTGAAGCTAATATACAGACATGGCCGCAGTAGATTTTAGTTAATCCTTCGACACTTTACTCCATGACCTTCAGAAACGACCACTACAGGATCGCCTTGTATTTATGGTCAACAGGTACATGGACTCAGCCTGATCCCGGAAATCTGCGAAAATTACTAGCAGAAGATACGGGCCATCGCAAACGAGAACTACAAAACTGAAAACCCATTAGACAGAACCAAGAACATAACTCATTTTTCGTAAAACAAAATATACACATCTGTGTGTGTGTGTGTGTGCACGGTGTGTGTGTGTGTGTGTGCACGGTGTGTGTGTGTGTGTGTGTGTGTGCACTGTGTGTGTGTGTGTGTGTGTGTGTGTGCAACTGGAACCAAAAACAGAACTCTTTAGGAAAATATATACTAATCTGTGTGTGTGTGTGTGTGTGTGTGTGTGGGCGCGCGCGCGCACGCGCGCTTGTGTTTTTTTACAATGCACCAACATTTCCACAATATAACACCACGGCTGGAACAGCAAAGGATTTACCTTTCCATTCAGCAAAACTATTTTTCTTCCTTACAGCAACTGAACAGAAACCGCTGGAAGTAGCGAGTGCAGCGACTCAAAAGTCGGAGCAGCCAATAGTTCTAAGCACTCCCATCACAAGCAGTGCAGCACTGACTTCACAGTGTGTGGAATGTGTGTACACAGTGCTCCCCACTCGTCTCCCCACCGAGAGTGAATGCCAGATGACAGGAACTGAACACTATCCCCATCACCCTTCCATCAGCAGTGTTTAAATTCAAAACCTATCAATATGGTTTGCATCAGTACAAGTTGAATTATAAAAATTAGTCATCAGTTGAACGACATAATTCTGGTTGCGTGTTACACTGTCAATATACGAAGTAGGCTTTCACAAGTGACTAACGTTCAAATGATTTTTTTTTTTCTTCATTGCTCCTGACAATTTGTTCAAACCAGAAAAGGTTCACCTTTAGGGTCAGGGGAGGGTAAACTTGGAAAACAAAACAAATGTAGCCATATGACACGTACACTGAATGGTAAGTTTCGAAAGTGAAAGTCTCGGATTATTCAGTCAACTTCCACTTTAATCACAAATGGAAATGTAAGGAATTTAGCGCGAAAAGACAGGATATACTCGTATAAATTAAACTGCATGCAAAATGAAAGTACATGCTAATGTAATATATCCACCCAAAAATGATAGTATCTATATGGAAGGGACATACAAATCTGAAATGCAGTATAATTGTCATTTCTACTCCTACTACAATATGATCAGCCGTAACCAAAACGGAAATATCCAAAAAATTGTCTCCAAAGACGGAATGAGTAGTGTTCACAAGGTGTGGACGTTCGCTCCGCCAATAACAGGCGCGCAGGGGAAGAACTGTGGATAAAACCACCAAGACCTGTTCATACCATGGTGGTCGTCACAGACACAATCGTTGACCAAGCTCGCTTTACTCGGCCGCAAATATTGGCAGTCTAGAGAAGTTTGGCAAAACAGGCTTGTTTACCTTTTTTACTTCTGTAGTTTGATAACATAAATAAACAAAATTAGCATAACATGCTCACTAGCTTCCAATGCTGAAAAATATTCCAAAGCAATATTCTATCAATTGTTGGCTATGTTTCCCCTCCACTCCTTTGTGACTGGCGCGAACGTCCACGCCCTCTTGTGAACACTGCTCATGCCGTCTTGGGAGGATGTCCAGTCTAATGACTGATTCGCATTTTGTAATGTCAGGGTCGGTTAGTCATGTCAGATTTACAAAGTTCAGCAGTTATCCAGAACTGGTTCCGTTCTTTTGAAATCAAATGAAGGCGTGAAATCAACTGTAACAATGTTAAATCATATCGTGCTTTTAAACCCATCCTCCGAAAAAAGTGGGTCGACTTCCGCCTCCGCCACCCCCTGCATTCTTTGCTTGGAACTGATGCCGATTGTTAGTATTGGTGGACTTTAGTTATCTTGGGTTTTGTCTGAGTATTTGATATGCTAATTTCAATCTTAGATCCAAAGCAGTTAATGTCGGGAAAGGTTCGGGGGAAGGGGGGGGGGGGTGAGAGGGGTTTAAAAGAAATCAGTTTTTCCGTAAAATAAAAGGACAAACTTTTGCGAAGGGCAGTCTGGGAGGGGGTTTCGAAAGAATGCTTATCCATTCTCGAAACTGGTATCTTATGGTATTTTACATTATTCACGGTATCGACAACTACTGTTAAACGTAGGAAAGAAACCAACATAGGGGTGGCAGATGGACTGTAAATGACAATTCATTACCAAATCCAGTGCGGAAAACTTACAGGGGGCGGAGTAAGGGCGAGGATTTGGTGGAAAGGATGGAGAATGTCCTCTGGCATTTTAGAGAGCGTTACCAAGTTTGTTTTTCCCCTGTACGACGGGCGTTTCTCAATAACCTGACAATTTAATGCAAGCGTTTGTGTTTGAAACAAACTGACCGTTACCTTAGAACAAAATGGTCTTGGGAGAGGGGGGGCAGGGTGGGGGGTGGAGGGGCAAGAGGAAAACGGCAAAACGACTGTGAAGTCCGTACACTTGGCAAAGCCAGCAATCAATCACCGTAGCTTGACAAAGCTAGCGAAATGACTTTGGCAAAGCCGCCTAATCATGACTACCTTGGCAAAGCTAGCGAAATGACTTTGGCAAAGCCGCCTCAGTAATCATGACTACCTTGGCAAAAGTAGCGAAATGACTATTTTGGCAAAGCTAACTTGACAGTACCTTGAAAAAACCAGTGACGCCGTTGCAGTCTTCGCTCTTCTTGGCCCGCATGATTTCACCCTTCTCCAGGGCGTTCAGCAGAGCCTTCCTCAGGTTCGACTTGAAAACAGCCTTCTCGGCCATCTCGGGGTACTTTCGGGCAACATACATCCTGAGCCCCGTCAAACTCATCCCCTTTCTCTCTTCGGCGGCCTCTTTCAAGGCCTCCATGACCACCTTTTTGGTGGTGATGTTGCTGCTGCTGCTTTTGGTGGGTGAACCAGTTTTAGGCATGGCTGAAAGATGTAGTAAAAGTTTTCAGTGAAGACGTGGCAAAACCGAGGAACGGTTGTGTTTTTGTTTTGTTTTTTTGTGACCAATATTTCCCTCGCCTTCTACCTCGGAGATTGCTCAGTGGAGACACTGAATTCAGTGACTGGCTAGCAGCAGAGTTTGTCACAAATGCGGTTTGAGTGTTCGTCACCCTTTCAATCTGATTGGCTATCGCGTTCGTGTGTGTGTGTGTGTGTGTGTGTTTAAGCAGTTGTCACAGCACGATTTTCACAAGAAACTTTCACGTGAACTGAAGATTGGGTGCACTGACAAACCCTCTCCTCTCATCGAACTCCCAACTGCCCACTGCTACCCCTCCCCCCACGAACGTCCCATGTCGTACCCTTCTCTGTTTCTTTTCTCTCTCTCTCTCCGGCAGTGTCTCTCTCGTCTCCTCCCCTGCACCCACTGCCATCCATTGCTATGATTACTGACACACACACACACATACACACACTTTCACATCACACGCGGGCTTTTTTGCTACGTTGTCACTGACTGACTTCCTACATGTGACGTAGACCACCGTCAACGCTGATTTGAATCAGGCTTGTTTTTGGATCGTACCCCAATTTCACTGCACTGAAATTTGTTAAATATGAGACAGCTTTGTGGATGATATTTATTTGAGAATAACTCGCGTCTCTCTCTCTCTCTTCTCTCCCCCCAAACCCCCTTCTCCCCCCTCGCTCTCTCGCTTTTCCCCAGTCTCGAAATCACAAGGATTGATCTATTCAAAATCTAGTTAGGCGCCTCCCTGTTGAACTCCCAGGGACGAAACACATTTCCTATCCAACTTAAGCCCATAATGCTTGATATCTGGCTCGTCTGTTGATGTTGTTCTTATCTGTGTGTATTGTACGTTCGCCTGTGAAACTCTTCTGTCAGTATGGTATATTCATGTATTACCGGTTATTTACTTTTTGTGTTTACGATGTCTTATATTTATGAGGGCGGAATATATATGTGTGTGTGGGTACGTGTGTGCATTACTGATGTGAAAAATCTCTTACCAGGGGAAAAAACCTTCCATTCATTCCTAACTGAGTTTCTGTCTGCATCCCCCTCCCCTCCCTTACTACCTTTCAATCAGTCTGTCTCTCTCTCTCTAGCTCACACGCTTTCTTTGCTGTACTGAGGTTTTCTCCATTTACTGCTATGCGTATCTCAGTCTGCTAGTTACCTGCACTTTATCACAGTTTTGACGTGTGTGTTTCTTATCACTATATAGTATTACAAACATGCTTATGCCATTATTATTCAGCTGGTATTGTGTAGTGTAGGCCCTATTCAGGGCGGGGGCAAAAAACGGGGGGGGGGAAAGCGCACCAGTGCTCATCTTTTGCCCTCTTCTCCATCTGTCTGTCTCTGTCTTCCTCCCTCTCAGTGTGTTTCTGTCTTTCTGTTTCTCTCTCCACTGCCTCTTCCTGTCTCCCATCCCAACCTCTCATTTCACTCAGCTTCCTTTCATGTTTTATTTGTTTGTCTATGTCATCATGTTGTGATGTCACATTATTTTCTTTATTGTCACATTATTTTCTTTAATGTGACTAGAATGTATACATTTGATACTCTCTGAGAGAGAGAGAGAGAGTGTGTGTGTGTGTGTTCTGGGTTTTTGTTTGTTTGTTTTTGTTATATGTCGATTATCAATACCATGCTTGTGCCTCTCTCTCTCTCTCTCTCTCTCTCTCTCTGTGTGTGTGTGATTTTTACCATGCTTATGCCCGAGTTTATGTAATATAGTATTCGCATTCTATGACTTTAAGTAGCACTGTGTAGCAGTGCATACAATGACATATATAGTGTAGTATTGTGTAGTGTGGACCCTGTTTCAGGGCGGGGACTGGATGAAAAAAGCGCGCCAGTGCTTATCTGTTATCCTCGATAATAAAGAATTTGTCTTGTCTTGCCGTCTCTCCGTGTTTTCTTGTTCCATGGAATCGTGTTTTTAAATCTTTAAAAAAAACTGATTAATATCAAAGGGCTAAGAAAAAAACAACAACTAACAAACAAACACTGTTGTTGTTTAGCCGGCCTTTATTTTCATGGGAAAATTTCATTTCATTTCAACTTTCATTTCTCTCTCTCTCTCTCTCTCTCTCTCTCTCTCTCTCTCTCTCTCTCTCTCTCTCTCTCTCTCTCTCTCTCTCCTGTTTCAGTTTCTGTCTGCTTAAAGGAGATATATGTGTTTCTCTTTCAGACACACGCACACACTTGGACATCGGCGGCGCGCGCACACTTCACTCACACGTGTTCCCTCACTCGAAAGCTTGCATGCATGCTCACTCAGATACACATGCACGCGAGCGCGCGCGCGCGCGCACACACACACACACACGCACACACACACACACACACAAAACGAGAAATGTTAGATAAGGGAAAAAACCGCGTGTGAACTGAAATATATTTGCATGTCAGGCGTTACTGTTCCTGCTCACCGTCCGAACGGTCTTTCAGCACGTGATCTACAACCGAGAAAATGCATGCATTGACGTTTCGGACATACACAGAAACATTTGATTGTCATGTGCTTGATGTTACTATACTACATTGTAGATGATTATCTTCTTCTTCTGCCAGGGAGGGAAAATAGAAACTACTTATATAATCCGGGAGGCCTGGCGTGACGCTGACCCGCATCCACCGTAGAGCTGGGACACTGAACTGACTATGATCTGATCATTAAAAAAAAAAGAAGTGGGAGGGGGGAGTTGGGGGATGAGGGGGGCAAAACGTGACAACAATTAAACAACCTAAGTACAAGAAAACTGAGTGAATAAAAAAATAAGTCACCAATACCCGCATCTTCATCAACACCAACCAAACTACTTTTGAAGACCGGCTAAAAGTCCCTCCATCTCCCGGCCTCCCCCATCATGTAGTATGGTAGCATCACTGACACTAGCTTGTTAACTCAGTGCTGAATATAACGTTTCCATTAATCTCGTGCTCAGAATTTTATCACGATGTCCTGTTCGTGACAATAGCAAATTCCGGGAATGCCACTAAATCACTGTGAATTATTTTTCTCAGTGCTCGGCTTTGCCACGGCCACTGACGAACCGGCGCCCTTGTCACAAGCTAAGTACTATAAATTGACCATAACCCTAGGCCGCTGCAGACCAAAAAAAAAACAACAACAAAAAAACCAAAAAAACCCACCCAAACAACACACTCTTGAATGTACATAATCACTTGCATGCATCACAAAACACCACAGATTTTTGAATCTAAAAAAACCAAAAACCAAAAAAACAACATAAAACAACAACAACAACTACAACAAAACCTTCACTGATCTGAGAAACCCGGTCTGACTTTTTTGTTTGTTTATTTGTGTGTTTGTTTTTGTTTTGAGGACTGGTGCTTGGGGACTGAATACGAAAGGCTGAAAGCTACTGCCGGAAATAAAAACAGACGGCATTCGTTCTCCTCCCGACTAGAGAGGCCTGAAAAAATTTTAATTCAACAAATCTGTTTTTTGTTCATTTTAGTGCCGGTGTAAAAATGTAAAAATGTACCTTTAGAAAAGCTGTTCATAACAAAATTATGAGAACTATAAACAACAACTGACAACACATTTCGACATAAAAAACACACACCGGCATTTCGGGTATCGTTGGAGTGTGGATATGTATATTACTGTTTGTACACATTCTCTCTCTCTCTCTCTCTCTCTCTCTCTCTCTCTCTCCTGTACATCTGAGTTTTGTCGCGTGTCCTCAACAGTAGTGTCGGTCAATGTGACGTCCAGTTTGTAACCGGTGGTCCTGGAGAAATAAATAAAGAACAACAACAACAAAACAAAATAAACAAACAACAAAAAACAAACAAAAATACCTCTTTTAACAACTATGTTTTAAAAGTAAGGTCAAATGACGAGTAAAACCTTAGTTTAAAGAAATATAATCATCTAACCATTTTAACTCTATTTTTAACGCTCATATACGCTGCGCATCACAGGTAGCCGGTACTGAAGAAGACGACTCGAGACAATACAAATGTCGACCCGGAGGTTTTTTTTACTCCGCCCTAGTTCGTCAGTGAGTGTTTCAGTTTGAGAAACATTGTGTTGAAACCGGTCACCTCAGAACACACATGGCACACGCACCCAGTGGCTCTGACCACAGGCTGCCGTGCAAACACACACACACACACACACTCAGTCACACACTGACACGCTCAGTGATACCTAAAACAGCGCAGAAAAACAAAAATTTTAATGTGGGCAAGGGATCGAGTGTACGTCGGGGAACTAGAAATAACACCTGCCTCTTGTGCGATAAAGTGTAAGCTGTATGAAAAGTCTTCGTTTTGCATACGCTTGTGTAAAAATCAGTCATTGGCAGTATACCTCAGTACTCAGTCTAGTTGCTTTTTTTCCCACCACGATGTTTCAAGTAAATGTCAACCCTCCCCTCCCGCCCCCCTCCCCCCCCTCCCGGCCCCCAACTTCCCCATGCAAGTTATCAATAACAGATGCACTGACCAAAGGAAAAACCCCACAAAACCCCAACTATTTGAAGCAAGAAATTATCATCGTGACATTTCTTATTCTGCTGAACGAAAACCGGGAAAAAAAAAAGCGCAGGTAAACCTTAGCAGTGCGAGAATATGCCTTTTGTCAGTTTCAATATTCCCAGCTGAGTTTTCTCTCCACACTCAACCCTTATATTATTACTGTTCTTTATGGGGAAAAAACAACAACAAAACTGAGGCTTTCCACCTACATTCGTATTAAGTCAATCCAAGAGTCACAAACAGTAACATTACTGAAGACATAGATGAAAGGAGTAGAACGCACAGACACACACACACGCGCGCGCACATTGCGTGCACACACACACACATACACACTCAACAAAGTGTGCGAACCAACAGCGACTGCGTGCAGCAGCTTTGATGCAGCTATCTTGACGATCTTTTTTCATGCGCCTGTGTTTTCGCATTTTCGACCCTGTGCAGTGTTTGTGTGTCATTGTATCAGCGTGTCAGTGTCTGCATAGCCATCTTCCCAAGGATAAAAATATAAACCGATGGAAGCCAAGCGGTAAGTGCGGAGAGCTTGCAGACGTTAAAAGTGTGAGGTTGAAGCCAATTTGCGGGGGCCGACATCCTACGAGGCTATCCTGCCATTTTGCTAAGCGAATGCTGGGAAATACTTAGCCACGGGTCCGGAGCCGAAGTGGGTCATACGGAGATGGAAGAAAGTCGGTCACCTGCGGGAGAAGCAGAAGTCCCTGTCCCGCGGCGTAAGTACTGTCGTCTGACGGTGTTGTGTTCGTGATGTCTGACTGTGTTGGTTTATGGTTGCCACTTTGACTTGTGTTAACTCAAAACGAAACGTGTTGTTAACCGTCTTCGCCATTTTAACTCATTACCCAGTTTGACACGCCGCGCACATTTCGCTTATTCGACAATTGGGTCACTGGTAGTATACATTTATTATGTGAAATCTTCCTCTCCATATTGGAAAAGAAATCATTGATCACAGTGAAATGTAGGGCTTTCACTTTCTGATTATCAAGCAGACAACTATATATCACCAGGGAAGCTTTCTGCCCGATGTGCTGTTGGACTGTTGTGTGAGAAAGGAGGAATGTCTGGAAAATACGGGTCACGTGTAAAACTGGGTCAGTTGTGGTGAGTCAAGGTGGAGTGTGTCACGACAAATGGCTTGTTAGATCGGCGTCTGCAGCGCGTGTGCAGCAGTAAATTGACAGCGTGTTGGCGGAAACGGAGCTGCAAAAGTACGTGGAGTTTACTGTTTGGTGTTGTTCTGTGTGTGTGTCATTTTTTCTTTCATTATTCATGCTGATACACGGCTCCGTGTGCGAGCATGGCCTCCCGTTGGAATGTCAGCACAAAATTTGGCCAACTTTGAGAGGTTCTTCTCTTTGTTCGGTTGTATTTCTGAACTTCTCATGCGGTTTATACGATTGATGTAAGTGTGCTGATGACAAACCAATATTGGATAGAACGATCGTGCGTTGCTTGAAACGAGGAAGAGGGATCATCGGGTGTGACAACGAGTGCCCTCACAGACTCAGTTCATGAGGTCAATGTGACACTTATTGACCAATGAATGCGCGCGGCTTCGCGTTTCTGCCAGTGTTGTTACAGTTCGATCCAGATTTTGTTGCGTTGGCAGGGCAAATGTGCTTTCAGACTAAAACACATTTCGCCTTGCATTCTGCATCGATAAAAAAAGGACAAAATATCGTGCAGATCCTGTTGATTACATGTTAGACATCCTCTTACTTTACTCGAACGTAAAATGTTGAAGATTCGTTCTGTTCGGATGGTATTGGAATGTGCTGTAAAAAGCTTCGCCGAAATGAGTACACGAAATCACGTGTTTTCAAAACATGTCACATCTCTCATTAAAACTTTGAAGACATGCATATCTTTTATGTCTTGATCAAAATAATGACGAATTCACAGTGGCAAAGCACGAAATTTTGACAACTGACGTATTGGGGAACATTCTATTTTCTAATCATTAGTAGGCCTCGTGTGTGTGTGTGTGTTGTGTGTGTGTGTGCGCGCGCGCCAGTGTGTGCAGTGTGTGTGCCAGTGTGTGTGTGTGAGAGAATGTGTGTGTGTGTGTGTGTACGCGCGCGCGCGTGCGTATGCGTATGTGTTTGAGAAAAAGGAAGACGGATTTATCTGGCGTTTAGGATCATGCTCTATGACGTTCACTTGATTTGTGAGATGACCGGAACGTTTTCAGCAATATTTGGATCTATCATAATTATTGCTAAATTTACTAAATTAAATTGTTTTTCTCTGGCACTGACATTTCTGGAGATATGTCAGTATTTCAGTTTACTATGAAACACACACACAGACATACACACATATAGATGTACGCGTGCACGCACACATATACACACATTCTCTCTCTGTCACTCACACACACATGCACGCATTTGTTCACATTGAATGAGTCAAAAATGGAATTTAAAAGTTAATTTATATATAGTTTCATGATCTTGATTCACCTTATTTTCTTGCCTTTCCTTGTATTGTTTTTATATGAAATGACTGATATATTCTGTGTGTGTGCCGGGCGTGCATGCGTGTGTGGGTCTGTGTGTGTGTGTGAGTACAATCCCAGATGCTTGCACCCCTTTCCAGTCAAGTATTATCTTCTTTTTTTTTCAAATAAGAGAAAGAAAAAAAATCAAACGACTTTACCTAGATCAAGATGTGCTGTTTGTTAGAATTAACGGTCTGCACAGTTTGAAAGATCCATCGATATATGGTAGGAGTTAGGGAGGGTCATGGGAGAGGGTGGGTTTTTAAATTACTTAAATTACAGTATATTTTAGGATCCATAGTTTCCAGTGATCTCCAGGTTTGCATGTATTTAAATTACAGTATATTTTAGGATCCATAGTTTCCAGTGATCTCGAGGTTTGGATGTGGCGCGAAAGTATTAGAAAAAACCCACCTCAGATGTGATTTTCCTTTGGGTTTATCCATTCATTTGTTGATAAATTACAGTGTATGTTTGAAGGCCACAGCATTAACTGCTTGTATATAATTATGAAGAAACTTGCCCGGGATAAAAAATATAACTGCAGCTGTATGTTAAGAAATATAAGGGCCACAGTTGGTCGCCAACGGTCATCGGGCACCAGAAGTTGCAATTGTTTCCAGAGTTATGACATCATAAATGAAGTAATACGTCACTGAGTTGGAACAGTATGTCTTGCTACAGATTTTGTGTCAGAATAACAGTTTTGCAGAGCTCTGTAATGACCACACCAACTCTGCGTTGAGAGAGAGAGACACACATACAAGGACACAAATAGTTTAATTGTACAGGCCTTGGTTCTTGAGAGAGAGAGAGAGCTCAAACGTGCGCCTGTGTCATTTTCTTTTGAATACATCAGAAATAACAGTATTGATTTGCAGATCCTTACTTTACTTTACTTTATCCGTCCTCTTGTACCATCTAGGGCGTCGAGGGGAGAAAGAGCTGACGGGCCCTGGCAAGCTGAAAGGCCTCGTTGGGTGGAATGTTGTAGGTCTTCAGGGTTTCTTTCACACCGTCAATCCAGGTCTTCCTTGGTCTTCCTCTTGCCTTGTATCCTGATATCCTTTTGTTGTACGCTTTACTGGCCATCTGGTGAGGTGCCATACGTGTTAGATGTCCAAACCATCTGATCGTTTGCCTTTGGATATGGTGGAGGACAGGTGTTGTTCCCACCATTTCTCTGATCCTGGTGTTTCTGATCATGTCCCGTCTGGTCTTGTTGACGGCTCTCCTCAGACATCGCATCTCGCAAGTGGTTATTTTGCGTTCCAGACTTTTTGTCAGGGTCCATGTCTGGTACTGGTAGGTCAAGGTGGGGATGAAGATGGAGGTAATGAGTTTGGCTTTGGTCTGAATGGGGATGTTGGGATGTTTGAGGAGTGGGGCAAGCTGGTAGCTGACGCTGTTAGCCTTCTGTACTCTCGTCTCAATCTCTCTGTTGAGACGTCCATCTTCCGAGAAAATACTGCCGAGATACTTGAACTCGCTGACTTGTTTCAGCGGAATTCCGTTGACGTTGATGTTTAGGTTGCCAGGTGTTCTGCTGACCTTCATCGTCTCGGTTTTGCTGATGCTGATCTTCATGTTGAGCTCCTCACACTGTGTGTTCAGTCTGTCTGTGTGCTCTTGAAGTTGTTCTTCTTTCTCATGTGCCAGGCTTTGGTCATCTGCGAACAGCATCTCATTCAGATCTTCTGGGTTGGGGTTTGCTTCTTTTGTGATTTTATCCATGTATATGATGAAAAGTAACGGTGATAGAACACACCCTTGTCTCACTCCAGATGCAGATCCATTTTTTTAAATTCATGGTTAATGCTATTGTTTAATTTTACGACAAACAAACAAACAAACAAAAAAATACACCCCCCAAATCCAACAACATCATGAAACATGGACTTCATCAAGGGGCGCCAGTTGCCAGTCAGTCATAATTATTTTGATCTTGTCGGTGACATTATATTCTGACCGTATATGTTTTACTCCCCACCCCCTTCCCCTCCCAACGGCCCCTCCTTCTTTTTTTTGCCCCCCCCCCCCCCCCTTTCTTTCACCCTTTTTCTCTGTAACATTTTCATGCTACTTTCAGTGGGATGGGGGTGGGGGCGGGGATGATGGTGGTGGTGACCGATGTGGGTGGACTGGGTTTCCACAAGTGGACGCCTTCATGTCCATGGGCATTTTATGGGCAGGAAGGACGGTGCGCACACTGAACCTCCATCCCTCCACTCCCTGCCTCCCGAACACCTGGTTATAGTCAGCTGGCACGCACACATCTCTTCCAGGCCTGTCAAAGTGAGCCCGTGATTGGACAATGCAGTGTTATGTGGAGGACGAAGGGATAGGAGTGGGGGGTGGGGGTAGGGTCCATGTAAGGATGAGAATGGGGGTTCTATTCACTGAAGGGATGAGAGTACGTGTAGAGGGGAAGTTTGGTAATATTAGGGGGAGGGGGGTGCCGCTACACGTTTGGATTTTTGTTTTCACTGCCCCAAGGTCAGCAGAAAAACAAAGCCAGACTGTATGTGAGGTGGTGGGAGTGGTAGGTTGGTTGGGGTGGTGGTGGTGGAAGGCGTCTTTACCGAGAGTGTTAGTCCACAGATTTTTAACACTGAACAGTTGAGTGGTAGCAAAGAATGTGCCCTTTGTTGATGGTAGAGCGTTAACTAGAACATTAATTCCAAATTGGGCCCACATGGCGGTCCTGCTTCGCCATTTCTGGAGCTGCGAATTCAAATTTCCTTTTGATCCTGTGCTTCCATGGGCATCCATAGAGTGTGGAACTGGACTTACCAGTTGGCCCTCCATGGACATTCCTAAACTTGCGAGCTGGAATCGCCCGGCCAGCAGATTGTTCATTCCTTTTCTTGTTCCTGGTTTGCTGTTTCGAAATACCAGGTGGTTCCACATTGGCATCCCTGAAGGTGTCCAGTCGATTCACTGTTGGTACGAATATCTGTCAAATGATCAGGGATATGTGTTTCCCAAAGTTGCGAGCTTGAGTTGAAGATATTCTGTACCCCTGTTTAAGAAAACAATGAAGGAAGAGATCAGAATAAACAGAAACCGGAAAGTATGGGAGGTTGAATCGCAGGCGCTTTGCTGGACGAAGTGAACGCACTTGATTAATGATATTACACGGGTATGACTATCATCACTGCCCCCACTGTCATATTGTGCCATCAGCTCTAGTAGCATGACAGCGTTGGGCAAGTCCCTTCCTTTCTCCCCCTATAAGATAATTTGTAAGCAGTCTCCTGGCTTTTGAACTTTTCTGTGATGGAAATTTCCGTCGTACTCTTTTTTTTCTTACAATTTCTTTCTTTATCCTTTGTTCGTTTCCTATCTTTGAAAACCGCCTCCCCCCTTTTGCCTGCCATTCTATTCACCTCTACAAAGTCTTCCTTTGCAACCCAAAGATCCAGCTTGCTAGACTGCTTTTCCATGACGCGTAGGTAATGGGGTGTAAACACTGGGACAGGCACTAATTGCCCATTTTCTTGGTTATTTTACAACACGGTCGTGCTATTTATCGCGTGCGTCTAAGCCAGTTTTTTTGCTTGTATGTTTTCTGTCTTTGTTATCTTTTGTTAGTTGCAAATTAAGTGCAACATGCCTGATTCTCCCAGCAAGGCCTTCGTGTTTCAGGTCTTGAGAAGTTCAGCGACATTTGCGGTTTGTTTAAGGATCTGGAGCCAATTGCCTTGCTTGGTTCTAACTTTTTGACAGTTACACGTGACTGAATGCCTACGTTGACCGAACTATGTCTATGATCAGTTCCATTCTTCACATAGTTAGTAGCGGGTTACGACCATACTGGGCTATTCCGTCTGAGCAATGCAACTGCCTCCTGGAAACGTTCTGTGTATGTTTTCGGTCTTGGTTTAAAAAATGAAAAAAAAGGAAGGCTTTTTAAAAATGCTACTTCGGCCAGATACGCCCCCACCGTCGGCTGTGCATTAGGCAGCATGAATTAGATTGTGTCCTTCCTTTGTCGTACACACCTGGGACACTTTTTTGTTGTCGTGTGTTGTCACCTGAATGATGACTTGAACTGAAGATAGAGTGCGTAACTTGGACATCATAGATACCCAGAGCTGATAATCAGTCTTTTTATCGTCACTAACTCGATTTGCTATGTAGAGTGTTTATTATGTGTGTGTGTGTGAGAGAGAGAGGGAGAGAGCATTTAAGACAGTGGCTGTTCTGTGATGGTGCCAGACAGAAACTCACAGGACTGATTTCCAACACCATGTCATTGTCCGTCGGTTCAGAGACCAATTTTCACGCCATGTTAGAGCCGTCTCGCCAAACGTGACGTCAATGGCGAAGACGTGTGTGTGTGTGTGTGTGTGTGTGTGTGTTTAGTATCTCCATTTTTTTCTTCCTCTGTTGTTATGGTTGTTAATACAATTGTTAGTATGATTATCACTGTATTATTGGATAATATACGTGGTGGTTTTTTTGTTTTTTTTTCATTTCTCAAGATTTCTTTCCTGATAAAGTGCTTGAAAACTGGGTACACAGTATTTGTCCTTATGTAAGGCCATTTAAGTTGGGTTTTAAGATTTTGCGCGAGTGCAATCAAACACACACACATATAGTTACGCCCCATCCACACCCCCACACCTCCTCCTCCCACACAAATGCAGAGAATGTCAGCTTTGTGCAACCAAATGGGTTCAGACCATCTGCAGTCGCTGAGCTGATATGATATTTATTTTATAATTCACTCCTTGATCAATAGGAACTTTTCTTCCCGAGCGCAGTGACCACTAGTTTAGTTGCCATGAACTCTCCAAACTCTTGTACTCACCAAATTTCGGCTTTACTGCCAGAGTCTGGACCGTACTCTCCTAAAGCATCGACTTCTTTCCACCAAAACCCCGCAAAACTTTTGCTGTACCCGTAAAACATCCGCTGAACTCTCAAGCCCTCCAGAACTCACAAAATATCTGTTGTCCCCCCAAAACCTCTGTCCAATGTACTCCCCGAAGCTACTGAACTTTCAAGGTCATGATTAAGGTAAGTGAACTTTAAAACTTGGTCTGTTTTTACCAAACCTCCGTTGTACAGGTCTCCAAAACATACTTTACCCCCTACCTCCCATATCTCCAATGTACCCACCAAACCTGCTGCATCCCCAAACCCCCTGCTGTACCCTCAAAACCTCTGCCCAACCCTCAAAACTTATGTCATATCCTCAAAAAAGTTCGGTTGTACCCCCCAAAAAACCTCGACTGGCTGTGCTCCCCAAGTCGCATCCGGTCGGGATGTCCTTCCAAAACCTCGGCACTACTCCCAGCACCGTCTGCGCAGCCTTCCGTGCTCCCCGCGCTCCTTTTCACACACACACACACACACACACACACCAACCTTTTCTCACAGAGAGAGAGAGCTCTGTCAAAACCTCAGCTGTTCTCAGCAAACCCCAACGTATCCCCAAACCGCCCACATCCCGGCTGAACTCTCCCACTCCCAAGACTCCTCAAACCTCAGCACGCTCTGTTTCAATCCGCCTGCCATTGTCACCAGAGCCTCCAGGCTTCTGCATCGTGCAACCCAGAGAGAAGGTGAACAGTTTCTGCACATCACTGCGCAGTTAGGAAATGGAAGAGTTTTTATTTTATTTTTTTTATAGGTTTTTTTATTATTTTTTTTTTTAATGTACTTTTTGTTTTCAGAGGGAGATGACGGAGAGAGAAAGAGAGCGATAAGCCACACGAGTGATTTTCACATCATGATTGTGTTCTTGAAGATGCACAAAGGCTTTGCGATTCCATTGGCAACGTGATTAAATACTGAAAACCGGAGCAAGCGTATTGTTAAGGCTGTGAGAGCTTATTGTTAACGCTGTGATTAGTTGCTTTACGATCATGTATTCCGTACGATTAATTATTATTGCAGTTACTTAAGACCAGAGAACGTACCGTCCAGTTTTTATGACATTTTTTTTTCCAGCAAAGCAAAAACACTGAATGAACCGCAGAGTATTGGGCTATGGACCGGAAAAGGAAAATCAGAAAACCTCAAGTCATTGATTCTCTCTCTCTCTGTGTCTGTCTCTCTCTCTCTCTCGCATGTGCACTCACTACCAGTGCACCTTTTGATCAAGAGACAGACGGACAAGGAGGACCGAGACATACATTTACACGCATGTATTCACTCGAATGCACACATACATTAGCGCGAGTTTGAGCACGAAATAAGTCGGGCGATCAAATTTTCATACACTTTGACAATTAGATTATGTTTATTTGTTGTTATTGTTGTATATATATACATACATACATACCGGCGTAGCCGAATTTAGGTCAAGTGTTCCGTCACAGGCAAAGCCGGATCAGTTGCTCATGCTTGCCACATACTTTCCTGTCGTAAATTGACCCGACCTTTGATCAAAGAGCCCAGCTTATGTAGCTGTTAGAAGTGGAGAAGCCTGAGATCCTCACCCGCATGTTCAAGTTCATTTTTCGGGTCAGCTAAGCGAGTTTAAAAGCAATGAGCGCAATTTAGATTGATCTTAATTAAAACAACACACACACACACACACACACACACACACACACACACACACACACACACACACAAAGCGGTGTCTTAGACCTTTTGGTCACATTGAACAGGGAAGAGATTAACGATTTCTGATAGTAATTGATTTTCAAAATCCCTTGGCGTCCAAAAAAAGTAGTCCAGGGTGAGCGAAACAAAATCGCTGTCCTGATATTTACATAGCCTTGTTAGTATGGGCCTGGTGTGACTTTAATCATATTTCAAGGTCACGATTAAGGTCCCTTGAGAAGGACTGCCTTTGCGAACTCCTGGTGGCACATGTGTAAGTTAGGCTTTACCAATGCCGGTGGTTTTGCTCAGCTGCTGTCGCTGTTGTATATAATTTGTTATGCTTGTTTTGGAAGAAATGGAGCGCAAATACGAAAGCTGTCACTGACCTCTGTGATCTTGAATCCAGGTTTAAGCTCAATATGGTTGATGATTTTCAATGGTTATTCAAGTTCAATAGCCTAAGCCGCATCATTGCCGATCTAAAGGTTTCCGGAAAACTCAGACCAACTGACGAGAAATCAGTAAACGGTCGAGAAGCACAAAGATCATCATAAAAAGCCAAGGAATTCGTGATAAACCGCCAAGAAATGGTTATCAGATTGACTGGCAGGCAGACAAGATAAATATATGTATGTATGTATGTGTGTGTGTGTATATATATATATATATATATATATATATATATATATATATATATATATATATTGAGAACAGTGAGGGGGCAGGGTGGGGGAGTGAAACTGCCCATCGATACACATTTAACCGCGAAGATGACGAAGAAAAACTGTGGTGAAGTTGAAAAAGAAGTCATATAGTATCGATATTTACTTTTGTGACAAAAGTGGTGGTCGCCGTAAAGATGGAGTCAAAGAAATTGATAAAAGGAATCCAGAAGGGAAAAAAAGGTGGTGTTTTTTTTTTTAATTTGTTTTTTTAAAGAAGAAGGAGAAGAAGACCCACATTTAGATGAAGCTGTGCATGAAGAAGAAGCGGAGAAGAGAAAAGGAGGGAGGGTACGGTGGAGGGCGGGGGGATGGGGGTGGGGGGCAGCAGGAGGAGAGAAGAAGGAAAAAGAAACACAACCACAATAAATAGAGAAGGTGGGGAGATGTGAAGAAGTTGAAGAAGTAGAAGAAAAGAAGAAGAAAAAAATCTTGAACAACTTTTGAACCCTCTTTTTCGACAGAGCGCCTCTCCCAGGAACGTAATGCGGCCCGGTCTTGAGAAACCTTTTATCGAGTTTTCGTAGGTTGGCCGGAGGAGGGGGGAGGGGAGGAGTTGCGGGGGGTGGGGGTGGGGGGTTAGAGAAGTGGAGGGGAGGGGTGCGGATGGAGGGAAGGGATCGAGAGGAAGGGAGGGTAGGGTGGGGCACACCGCACACAACCACTTCGGGATCAGACAGGGAGGACCCACGTTTTGCAGTCAGGCTGACCCAGACAGACGGATAGGCACAGAAAAAAAAGAGCTTCAAACATTGATCATGTACCAAATAAAGGGCCGGGGGAGGGGAGTATGGTTTAGCCTCCACTTCCTCTTTCTTCGCCTCATTATATATGTTTATTAATGTTGGATTTCCATAAAAGTGAACGGAATATGAATATGCTAAAGCAACTGTCCAGTCAACCAACCAACTAGGTAACCAGTCAGTAAGTCAACCAACATATCAATCCACAACATAACGTATTTCAACACGCGCGCGCATATATGCATACGTGCTATGTCAAAGTATCCCCCCCCACACACACACACACGCACGCACGCACTCACACGCACGCAAATACGCACATGCACGCGCACACACGCACACACTCACACATTCGCACATGGGAATGCACGCACTCACACACTTACAACTTGAACACACACACACACACACACACACACACACACACACACACACACACACACACACACACATACAGAGTCACATGCGCGGGTATCAGACACACTAGGTACAAAGATAATCGAAGAATTTCATTCAAGAACAAGTAACTGTATGCAACAAATAATTTACTAGATTGTTTCAAGCTGAAATTCTCGTTTGAATCACCACTTTTTGTTTTGTTTTGTTTTGTTTTGTTTTGTTCAAACAAATTTGTTGTTGGTTTTTTTAATCAGCTGCCAGCACTTCAGAAGTTTGCTATAGACAGAAGGATAATTAACGAACATCAGAACGGATAATGAAATATCGCCCGAATCAGTGAAAACTCAGATATGCCGAACATTTCCATATTGATAGCCGATGGATTCATCATAAAGAACCAATACATTCTTTGTATACATCCAATAACTTCATGATTAACAGGAGACAAGTGATAAAGAGGCCAGAAAATCGCCATTAACAGGAAAAAAATAATTATCAACTGGCGAGAAATCGGTAAACGGTCGGGAAGCACAAAGATCATCATAAAAAGCCAAGGAATTACTAATAAACAAGAAATTATTCGTATTTATAAAACGAAGGAACTCTTCGTGAACAGACGAAAAGCCGGTTTTAAACTGATGGAAAATTGTTGCTGGAATATTTTTTGGGATAGGGTAATTAGGGGGGTGGGTGGGGATGGAGGAAGGGGGGATTGGGTGGATTCCAGACACACAGCGTCTTGAAAGCGGAGAACTCCACAGGTGCCGTCAATTTCGCTGCTGAAACATTTTATGCAAATATAATTGTACGCATAACTGTCAAATACCGTCTTTTTTGTGGTACGTGTGTTGTTGGTGATATTATGTCCACAAAAATAAGGCAGGGCATATGATAGCAATGATAAGTGTGTAAGAAAATACATTCAGTTCCTTCCTGGTGATAATACACTTTACTTTTGATGTCAAAACATATTCAACGGTTTTCTGATTTGCTGTTCATTTGTGCGACTGAAAACATCTATTTTAAAATGAAGTAACAAAAATGACCGTAGAGAAGCTGACTGTTCCTATTTAGATGTAAAAGCCGTCACAGTCCGGTGACAGTGAAACCGGTTCATTATTACGACTCCAGTTATGAAGTTATGACACAAAGGCTTATGGATGTGTAAATCTCTCTCTCTCTCTCTGAGTCTCTCTCTCTCTCTCTCTCTCTCTCTCTCTCTCTCTCTATATATATATATATATATATATATATGTGTGTGTGTGTGTGTGTGTGTTTAAAAGTCTTGAAGACAGAAAGCAGAGCAGCGAAGACCTGAAGAAAATAGAGGCCATTGTCTGAATCACTTCGTGTTTTTTTTCTTTTCTTTCTTTCTTTCTGACTGAAGAGAGTGAACCGGATGTTAAACTTTGATGCGAAAAGATATCAGGATTGATTTACAGTTTGACCGAAGGCATGAAATATAATGCCAGTCACCGAACCAGTTTTGAGCGCGTTGTATCTCGGCTTTCAGGAAGTGGAGTGAATGTTACAGGATAACGATTTCATTTTAAGGGAAGGAGCGATAATGTGATGACAGTGATAATGAGTGGATTGTGGAATTTGTATGGTGCATTTCTGTAAGTAAAGTAAGGCTCATTGCGTTGGCAGTCGCCCATTCTCACGCAGCCACGCCCGAAAATGACTAACACGCACACCTGTGAGCAGAAAACAGCTCAAAATAACCGTGGAGGAAGAATACAAACCCACAAAACGCAGGAGTGACCTGTTTTTAGTTGTTTTTATGTTGTTTTTATACCCTCTTAAGGTGTAGAATACCCTTAACAAACAAACACCAAAAAAATTCGATTCAGGGGGAGAGGGAGGAGAGGGAATTTAATTTAAAAAAAAATTATTATTAACTCTGTCGAATGCGCATCGTGTATATATATGTGAGAATCCTGACCTCGCCGTTCAGAACAACACAGTGATCCAGCATGACACTTTTTTTTTAAACACATGCTAATGCACAGTTATTCAACAAGGACTCATTCTATACACTGGTTAACACTTAGTGATCCAGCATGACACATTTTTTACATGTGTCAACGCACAGTGATCCAGCAAGGACACATTCTATACACATGTTAACGCATAATGATCCAGCATGACACATTTTATAACCAGGTCAACGCACAGAGAACCAGGAAGAACACCTGTACACAAGTTAACTCATAGTGATCCAGCATGACATATTTTATACACAGGTTAGTTAACGCATGCACGCAAGCAGACGCTCTGTCTTTTCCTTCCAAACAGGTTTGGATCGATATACCAGTGTAGACGGGGCAGAGCATGAATCATTCAATAAAGACACAAAAAGGGACCAGTAACTAACGATGTTCTTTTGTCTTTTTCCCTACGAGGTGCAGTGGTGTGGAGAAAGGTGGAACAGCCCGACCCGGACATGGAGCAGACGGACTCAGGAGGAGGACTTAGGAGGAGGAAGAGGAGGAGCAACAACGAAGTGCAGGAAGACGAGGAGGAGGAAGAAGAGGACCTTCTACCCACTCCCGGACCATCCTCCACCTCCTCTTCCTCACCACCACCACCCCCACCACCCCCGAAAGCGCACGAAGGGGGCGTGTCTCGTCTGCAGATGGTGGCCACGATGTCCTCACTTCCCAGGGTCATCCAGCAAGAGAACATGTCACCGCCGCGGCGGAGGATGCAGCAAGAGGAGGAGGAGGAGGAGGAGAATGAAGGGGGGGTCTCTCGACGACAGCCTCCTCCTCCTCCTCAGCGTTTGGACAACTCCTTCGTTCAAGGACGAGGAGGAGGAGGGGGAGCTCGACCAGCCCACATCCAGATCGCCCACAGCGCGGCCTCCCAGCTGCAGATCGTGTACAGCTCGGCCTCGCCCATCCAGATGGCGCACAGCTCCTCCTCCCAGCAGCATGCACACCACAGCCCGGGGGGCCCGTCCTCCTCCCAGCCACAGACTGCCCATCATCGCGCGGCCTCCCCCCCGCATCGCCTGGCCCCCACGTCCCCCGGCGTACAGCTGCCCCACAGCTCCATCCAGGTCCACGCACGGCGCGCCAGCTCGGCCTCCCCGCCCCCCCTGATGGAACACAGCCCCGGAGGTCGGCTCCACGTGGCCCACAGTTCTTCCGGGGGGTCGCCTTCCTCTCCGCTGCCGCCGATGAGTCACGCAGGGGGCTCAACTGGGGGAGCCCTGCTGCAGATCGCCACTGCCTCGGTGTCCCAGCATCTTCAGCACCATCATCATCAGCATAATCAGCACCAGCATCAGCATCAGTTGCACCTCGTCACTTCCTCTCCTGGTGACCGCGGATCTCCTTCTCCTCAAGGTTGGGGTTTGTGTGTGTAGGGGATGGTGGTGGGAGGGCGTGAGGGTGGGACTGTATGTGGTGTATGGGTGAGGTGGCGTGTGTTCTGTTGAGAGAGAGAGAGAGAGTGTGTGTGTGTGTGTCACTCTGTGTGTGTGTTTGTGTGTGTGTGTGTGTACTCTGGTACTGGTTGACGTCGAGTGCCTCAACATACGTCACTGACCTGAACAAGTTGGCCGACAGTCGCTTGCCTCGGGAGGTCAGTTTGTGTTCACCACCACTACAAACAGGAAATTTCATGTTATTTCACATGAACTTTACTTTCAGAAATTGCTATTCGCGTGCAGTTTTTGGCCTTTCGGTGGTAATTGTTGCATGCAAGCATCCGGGGACTATGAAATTCAGTTGTCCTTGGTCTAAAAATTTTTTTTTTAAAGTAACAAAGTACACTTTGTGGTAAAGGGCTGTGATTTATTGTTTGGATTTAATTTGGATAAAAGAATTGAAACATTAAAAGAAATGTAATTTGGGTCTATTTTGTTGTGGATCTTTATCCTGTCATAAGGATATTTTCAAGGATCAAAATCCTGTTTTAAGGATAAAGATTCACAACAAAATAGACCCAAATTATATTTCTTTTAATGTTTCAATTCTTTCATCCAAATTAAATCCAAACAATAAATCACAGCCCTTTACCTCCAAGTGTACTTTGTTACAACTTGGCGCTGCGAGCAGGATGTTTTAATTTTTCAAATCTCTTATGAAAATTAAAGCCCCTTACCATTAACTATCACACACACACAAAAATCATTGATAGGATAAATACGTTCGTGTAAAGCGACCAGAATCTCTCTCTCTCTCTGTGTCTCTGTCTCTGTCTCTGTCTCTCTCTGTATGCCTGTGTGTATGTGTGTTCACGTTTGCATGTTCATAGACAAAGTTAAAATTTTTTCTTTCGTTTTTAAATAAGTAGGATTTTTGTTTTTTAAACTTGTAAACCTGTCTTGTTGCTATCGAAAGGATATTTGCAATGACTTTACCGACGACGAGGAGAGACGGGTTCTGGAAAAAGACAGAGCAGGTTTCAATGAAACTCACGAATCAGTCCCAGAGATCGATTTTGTTCATTTTGATTAGGAGAGGTAGATAGATCGAGAGAGAGAGAGAGAGAGTCTCGCTCTCTCTCCCTCTCTCACCGCCACATAGTGTACGCGTCTTCACAGGCACGCACATCAATGGAGACAAAGAGGATTTTAGAAGAAATAACAACGACAACAAAATTGTGTGTGTGTGTGTGTGTGTGTGTGATGGACAAAATTAATAATGTGCCCGCCCAGAAGAAATGGCCAAAATACCGACAACAACAAATTAACAAATAAAACCCCGAACTGGACTCTCTCATTCTCTCTCTCTCTCTCTCTCTCACGATCCGTTGAAGCATGAGCACACAGTCGCGACACGATAGCACAAAGGAGAACACATCAACTAACAAATTCCACGCCCCGCCGTTTTGCACGTGCTCACTTTTTAACGACACACATCCACCGTTTCCAGTCCATCAACGAACACGTGTGCTTCGTTCAGTTCGGTCTCACTTTAGCGAGCCCCACCATGCATGCAGCATTGCACGCCTTCTGTCACGTGCAAGTTTGTGAGGAATGGGAGATTAACGATCTGTTTGGGCCGTTGGCCCCCCCGTTAGGTCAGCTTGTTCTCTGGCACTGGGGTCGATGACTTGTTGTTTTCAGAGGGGAGAATGGTGGGTGGTTTGGCAGTGATCTAGATGGGTTTTTTTTTTTCTTCTCTGCTTTGTGTGAGGCATAGAACTGCAATTATCGTGAGGGAAACTGGACGGCCCATTTGAGGGTCTGACGGGGAAGGTGTTTTTTTTTTTTTTTTTTTTGAACGGATGAAAAAAGAAACACAAAAACCAGACAATAGGCATGGTTTATATGGGA
>NC_134876.1:71909217-71919217 GCF_041734735.1 Babylonia areolata | reverse complement strand
AAAGCATGTGCGCTTATTCTGTACCGAAGTGTTGATATTTCGTTATAAAAATAAATAAATAAATAAATAAAGGAGGGCGGGGGGGAAGAGGGGGGCAGCTATAGAGGGGGGGAAACAAACTCATCCAACCCATACACACACTCACACCAAAAACAAACAAAACAACAAAAACAAACAAAAAACAACAACAACAAAAAAACACACACACACAGCGTGAAGAAAAACGGCTCGATTCTTAAGATAATACAAGCGAAGACGTGTCCATGGAAAAGGACCCAGATCAGACCCAGTTCCACCACATACATTTTGTGCTCTCTCTCTCTCTCTTCACTCTCACTCTGTGTTGTCTCTCTCTCGTTCTCTGTGCTTTCTCTCCCTTTCTGTCTGTCTCCCTCCCTCTCTCTCTGTCACGGTCTCTCTCTCTCTGCTCTACCTATCTCTCTGCTCTACCTATCTCTCATTCTGTCTGTCTGTCTGTCTCTCCTTTTCCCTCTGTCTCTCTCGACCATCTGCACACACTCACTACGCTGCTGTACAAGCAGCAAGCTACTTGCTCCCCGCCCTCATTTCCAACCCAAGCTGCTCTATTATTGGCGGACTGGTTTCAGTGAGGCGGGAAAAAAAAAGAAGAAGAAGAAAAAAAAATCGGTCTAGGGGTCGGGTTTTCCGGTGACTGTGTTCTCTGTTGCAGGCCTAGTTTAACGAGGAAGGGAAGGGACGGGTGGTGGGAAATGAGGGGAAAAGTGGTGGTGGTGGTGGATGCAGCTTTCGGTTTTTATTAGTGAAGGGGCGGAGAGGAGAAACTGTAAAGCTTGTGCGCTCCGTTGTGTGTGTGTGTGTGTGTGTGTGTGACGGTAAATGATGAACAGCGAGACACACACAAAAATAACTATAGGAGTGGGAGGGGCTTGTATCGTGTGGCAGCACGAATGAATTAAAAAGAACATTGTGTACATAAATTAGTTTTAAAACTAAAGAAATGGAAAATAACCAACTTGTTAAGCCATAATAGCCATGATGCATAATAGCGGGACCGCCCCCCTCCAACCACCCCCTCACCCCCCATCCCTCCCCCCTTCCCCCCTCCGCCTCACGTACACGCGCGCAACAGAACAACAACAAGCAGTTGAAGAAAAACGTATAGAACAAATTAAAAATTCAAACGAAGTCAGTAGAGAACCCGTTTTTTGCCTCTGACTAGGTAAGATGAAAATATGTTGTTTTTTTGTTTTTTGTTTTTTGTTTTAAGAAGAAAAAAAAGTTGGAAGGGGTGGAGGGGGATGGTGGTAGGAAAAGTATATGAATGTAAAATGTTCACTGTCTTGTTTTCAGTAAAACCTGAAAGCATGTTACCGTTTATAGTTATTAGATTTACTTGTTGAAATGCGAAAATATTTTTTGGACGGTGCCAAATTATAGAAAATAAAGTAATTTCTCTCTCTTCTTTCTTCATGATAGATATACCCCCCAGTTTCTTTATCACGTGGCAGGGGTTTTATTTCGTTTCCTTTACAGAATAACAGTGGTACTTATAAAACTTTGATGATTCAAAAAGATATGAAAACTTATTTAAAGAAACCTCTATAATTCAGCAATAATTGGGAGGAAACTGAAAAAAAGCACTTAAAACTATACATTCACTGTCGTCAGCTGCAATTTAAAACGGGTATGTATGGATTATACTGCCGGTAATATCATTTATTTCTGTTCGTTATTTTTTTCAGACCATTTCAGCATCTTTCTGTGCTGTTTTATTCAACGTAATATAATTTCCCAGGTCGCGCGCGCGCATGTGTGTGTATTATATACATTCACACACACACACACACACACACACACGCATTATTATTATTATTATTTTAATCGTCTAATATCACTGATTGTGAAAAGACGCTAAACTAAAGAACGATCACACACACACACACACACACACACACACACACTCTCTCTCTCTCTCTCTCTCTCTCTCTCTTATGTACATGCACGCTTTCTGGCACGCAAGCACGCTGCCTACATATTATATGTAAAAGTTCGCTGAATGTTAGTTCTCCCGTTTTATAGGCAAAGAGCAATAAAAGATTTTAGAAACCTTCTTGGTTGTATGTACAGTATAATTCAGTCCATAGTGATTATCGCCGATTTCATGGCTCGCTGAGAAATATATTTAAAACACTTTATTCACAGAAGAAGAAGAAATGATTAATGAAATATCGTATTATCGATCTGATTTTTCTTTGCTTTAAATCAAATTACCTTTTCATTGCTCTTCGAATAAATATTCGTTTATTTATTTTAGATGCTATTTTTTTTTTTTTTTTACTGTTGTAATGTTATAGTTTTGCATTTCCCCCCCCTTTCTTACTTTTACTTTTGTTTCGTGGGGGAGGGGAGGGAGAATTGTGCGTAAAACAGGTAGGAAAAAATAATAAAGCTTCATTAAACTTAATTAGAAAAAAAAAAGAAATATAAAAAGATATGAGTGAAAATAAGCAAAGTCCATCAAATAGTCAAAATTACCCAGTTATGAATAATGAAACATCTCGATAGGAAAAAAGAACTCTTGAAGATGAAGAACAAGAAGCGAAACCTGTTCGAATTCTAGGCTAGTGGGTGTTATGTTTTAGCATTACATTTATCTATTTATTTATTCATATCGCCAGACATTTATTTTCAGATGAACTACCTATGAAACAATCATGATTCTGCTTGATATCCCGGCCCAGACAGTGTGAAATCTCGTATAAAGGTCAAACACACACACGCACACGTATGCACACACACTTACACACACAAACACTCAGACAGACAGACACACACACACACACGCACGCACGCACGCACGCACGCACGCACACACACACACACACACACACACACACACTGGTAGTAGTAGTAGTAGTTGTTGTTGTGGAAGTGTTGTTCATACGATTTATCATGCTATGATTGGGGAAAGAAGGCATTCTTGTTAATGTGTGTGTGTGTGTGTGTGCGCTTGCTTGCTTGCGTGTGTGTGTTTGTGTATGTGTGTGTGTGTGTGTGTGTGTGCAGCCGTGTGGGCGACAGGGGAATACGTCCAGAGGGCCTTGTCAGCCAAGCAGCAGCAACAGCAGCAGCAGCACCATCGCCAGTCGTCAGGCGCCACGCCCCCCGAGCCGCCCCAGGAGCCCCGGGTGGTGGTGAGGGGGGTGGTGGACGCCCCCCAGGCTCCTCCACCTCCGCCCCTCCCCGCCACGCTGAGCAGCCAGGAGACGTTGGGCCCACCCCCACACCCAACCTCCGACCCCGCCCCGCCAGGTGAGAGAGAGACAGAGAGAGAGAGAGAGAGAGAGAGAGAGTGTGTGTGTATGTGTGTGTGTCACTAAGACATATATTTCTATATGGCGTGTGTAGTGTACGTGTCGTTTATGTGTGTTTGCGTGGGTGTGTAGTGTGTTTGTGTGTGTTTGTGTGAGTGTGTGTTTGTGTAATGTGTATGTGTAGTATATGAGTCACGCTTGCGCGTGTATGTGTGTGTGTGTGTGTGTGTGTGTGTGTGTGTGTCTCTCTTGCGCTTTCATCTGTGTGTGTGTATGTGTGTGTGTGTGCGTGCTTGCGTGCGTGCGTGCGTGCGTTTTTTGTGTGTGCATACTTGCGTGCGTCAGTGTGTGCACGCGCGAAGTGGTGGGTGGAGGTGATAGGGAAGTAGGAGTCATGCATTGACCTGTATATATTTTTGCTAACACTTAATCCCCTGAGATGTAAAACGTAAACCAGTGACATGTGGAGGAGGAAGATGGTAAGTGGGTGGGGATGTTGGAGCTGGGGAAGGAGCAACATGGTTGTTGGATGTTCCTTCTTTCTTTTTTTTCTTTTTTTCTTGCAAAGAAAAGGAAAGAAAGAACGAACGAAAAGAAAAAAAAAAGCTTTGTTTTGAGGGATGGGGTGATTGGAAATTGTGTGACGAAAGGCCGGTCAGGTATAGCTGATGAGTGTGTGTGTGTGTGTGTGCGTGTGTGGGGTGGGGTGGGGGTGGGGTGAGAGGGGGGCCGGTGGAAGTGGAGGAAGGGGCTTGGGGTTGGGGGGCGAAACGAAATCTTTACTGAACAAAGCCACCTTCATTTGTTTCTCATGAAACAGTTCTGGCGTTTCGGGGTGGGGTAGGGGGGGGGGGGGGGGAGTCAGGTGGGACACAGAATGATAAACTAGATGGAGTGAGAGACACAGAGACAGACAGAGACCGAGAGGGATGACTTATCAGTTGCTTTGATGTCAGTTGTGTGTGTGTGTGTGTGTGTGTGTGTGAGAGAGAGAGAGAGGTTAGTCAACCCCCAAGAATATATTTTACTCCCTGTTGGTGTGGTATATGTGTATATGTGTGCGTGCATACGCGCCTGTGTGTGTGTGTGTGTGTGTGTGTTTGCGCGCGCGCGTTACTTTGAATGGTGCATCCTTTTTTTTATTTTGGGTGTCAGGTTTGAGAAGGGGTGTGGGTTGTGGAGATGAGAGAGGGGAGGGCGGTGGGCTTCGGCGAATTTATATAGGGTTGGGAAAATGTAAGGTGAAAGCAGAACCTCTAACACTGGCTGCACAGTTAAATCGGGCAGTCAGATCCTGTGCCAAGTGGAATTGTGTGCCCTCCCTGCTAGCTCTGTGTGTGTGTGTGTGTGTGTGTGTGTGTGTGTGACAGAGAGAGGAGAGAGAGAGAGAGAGAGAGAGAGAGCTGTCTGTGAGTGGCTCGTCTGATTCCTGAAAAATCGGTGTTGCACAATCTCCAACTCTTTGTCTCTCTCTTTTTCTCCCTGTCCGTCTGTCTGTCCGTCTGTCTCTCTCTCTGCGTCTGCAGAAGATTTATGATATTAAATTTGGCTGCTGCACAGTGCACGTGGGTTCGGGCTGGAGGGAGATTGCAAGAGAGGAGGTAGGGGTTGGGGATGGTGGGTAGGGGTGGTCAGTGTGTGTGTGTGTGTGTGTGTGTGTGTGTGTGTGTGTGTGTGTTGATGAGTCATATGAAATACTGGTTGAATGTGACATCCCTTCTTCGCTTTGTTCGTTTTGTTTTGATTACTTATTGATTTGTTTATGTCTTTGTGTGTTCGTTTGTATGTGTCTTTCTTTGTGTTTATTTCAGTATTTGTTAATTGTTTCTACATTTACTGATTTTGTGTGTGTGTGTGAGTGTGTGTGTGTGTGTGTGTGTGTGTGTGTGTGTTGTGTGGTGTATGTGTGTGTGTGGTGTGCGTATTTGTGTGTGTGTGTGTGTGCGTGTGTGTGTGTGCGTGTGTGTGTGTGTTTGTGTGTATGTGTGTTTTCATTTACTGATTATGTCATTCTTTGCATCTGTTTGTTACTTGTTTCTTCATTTACTGATTTGGTTTGCTTCTTTCTCTCTCTCTCTCTCTCTTTTTTTTTTTTTTTTTTTGGTTGTTGTTGATGTGATATGTTTTCATTTCTTTCCTTTTCCTTTCTGTTAGAGATGTCTTGCTTTGAAACTGGATGATCCACCGGATTTGTTGATCCATTGTGTTTCTCTGTCCTGTTCCACTGGTGTGTGTGTGTGTGTGTGTGTGTGTGTGTGTGTGTGTGTGTGCTATATATATTATTATATATGTGTGTGTGTGTGTGCGTGCGTGTGTTGTGTTGTGTTATGTACTTTTTGTGCCCACGCGCACGCAAACCAGAGAGCGAGGAGGGAGTTCTGAGTGCGGAGAGTGACAGAATGTGGGTCATGTGTTCAGTGTTTGCAGGTACATTCCATTGGCTTTCAAGTCGGACAGAGCCCGCGTTTATTGACGTAACTGTGGAAAGGAAACTGAGAGCACACGAACACACACACACACACATACACACACGCGCGCGCGCGACAAACAGTGAAAAGCTCTCAAACCACTAGAAAGAGCCTTGTCGTTAGGTTAATTTATAGACCGGTTCGGACTTCAGCAGCAGAAAACGTGCAGATTTTCGGCAGTGGTCGTGAACTTGATTTACGTCGACACGGGTGCGTTTTGCTGCGTAGGTGGGGGAGGGATGGGGATGGGGGGCGGGGGGGGGGGGTTACTTGGCGATAATAAGATTTATTATGTCTGCTGGCCACGCGCGTTCACCAACAAAGAAACTGGGGGGGTGGGTGGGTTGGGGGGGGGGGGGGGGGGGGGGGGGGGGGGGGGGAAGAGAAAAAAAGAGAGAGCTAAGAAAGAATACACCTACCGCTTCAACAAATGAGAGGCATTAATGATTAAGGTGAAGGTATCCATACAGTATTAAATATCATCATGTTATTTTTGGCAGTAGGTGATTGTTCTTTTTCTTTTTTGATATGTATTTTTTTATCCATTCTCTAAAGCCCGCATATTTAAGCAATTTTTTAAAAGGAAGCTCACGATTAAAGCGTATAGAACGGCTGCGAGTTAAAAAAAAAAAAAAGGGGGGGATTGATATGGATGTGGAAGTGAGTGGGGGACAGGGGTGTGAGATTTTGTGCTATGTTTCTCATGGAGATGTTAATTTTGTATTTGAAAATTATGTATGTGCATTTGTGCTGATGTCCAGATTGTGCTAGGAAAGAACAAATGTGTGTGTGTGTGTGTGTGTGTGTGTGTGTGAGCATTGCGTGTGCATGTGGGTGGGTGGGGGCGTGAGTTTGGGAGAGGTCGGTGAGTGTTTCACGACACATAACCAGCTTTGAGACGTGAAGAAGAGTGAATTAAAGAAGAGTTACAATTATTGTTTACTTGGATTTATGAAACAAAAAACAACAACAACAAAACAAAAACAAAAAAACAACTGTGGATGCAAGAGACGAATTTTTCAAACCGCGATCTTTTATTATTATTATTGTTATTTAATTTTTGATTATGTACATATATAATCATAAGGGCCGAAAATAAACCAACGAGTAGTCTCACTGAACATCCGGGCACCGTGGGTTAAAGCGGTGGCGCAATCCATGCATTCCGACAGCAAGCAGACGACAGATGTTCACTGAGGACGACATGAATGCACATCCCGCTCGATAATTGGGGTTGGCGCCGCATCCCTTTTTATTTGTTTTACAGCTTCTGCCATCAGCCCGCCCTGGACCGTGATAATAAATCCCGTGGGCGTTCCTTTGGGGAAAGGTAATTTCCTGTCCTGAAGATGACTGGGACCTGGTAATTTCCTTAGAATAGTGTCATACAATTCGGGGAGCCTAGTATTTAAACGCGAAACATTTTCATGCGTTTTGCTATGCTGGTATGTAAGAAATGACATGTAGAATGTCATCCACCCATCTATTCGAGGGCTTGGCTAAAAACCCCGACACGAAATGACCTATATAATGTACACGACCCGACATTCGTCGTCTCAAGCCACCATATATATGTTTAAAAAAAATTCTTTATTTTATTTGGTTATTTATTTATGCATTTATTTATTTACCTTTCCATAATTGGGGGATTGGGGCTAAAAACGGAAAGGGCGACTCCCTGGTTAGCGCAGACTGAATGCATAGTTTCAGACGATTCTGTGGAAACGGCGAGATGAGATGAATGCATGGAAGTGTAGCCGGACTGAATTTTGAGTCTAAAACCACAGGAAAAGTTCACAAAATGTACTATTGGAAATATCGTTTCAGACGATGCATAAAAATTACTGTTGAGATTCGTTCCATAGGAAATTACCGCAAAGGCTTAAGAGATGTGTGCTTTTAGTGTACTGACACCATTTACTCGGACAGAGTGGTTGTCAAGTTCATTTGGCGGGTTTTGTTTTTGTTTTTAAATAGATCCTCTTCTCTCTCTCTTCTATCTCTGTCTCAGTCTGTTTGTCTGTCTCTGTCTCTCTCTTCCCCTCCCCTCTCTCTCTAGTCAGTTTAGATTGTCGTTACTCATGGCAAACTATCAGAAATCTGTCAATTTATCTGTACAAATCGTTTAAGGTACGATACACTCTTACATCTGGAAGAGATTAGCTAATTGTGCATGTGTTATTTCTGATGTCACGTGCATTGCTTAACAGATTGCAGTTAGATAAGCTTGTGTTATTTATCTGTATTATGTTTTACTCAGCTGAGTGTGTATCGTTGGACAAATTAGGATATTTTGTCTGAAGTTTTCTTCTTCTCAAACGTGTATTTTCTGAAACCCTTTGATGATGGGCAATGGCCAATAGATGTCATAAACCATTCGTTCAACCATTCATTCATTCTCTCTCCCAGTCTCTGTCTCTCCTCCCACTGTCTGTGTTTATTTCTGTCTTACCAGAATCAGCCGTTACTGTATCAAATGACAAATAGCGTGAGGACTGAAAGTCACAAAGGTTCGCATTTCATCGAGTTCATTGTAGAAAACAACAATACCCGTGAAGTCTGCATAATAGATCTGCATTTTTTTAAAATAAACGACTAGATTTAAAAAAAAAAAAAAAAAAAAAAAAAGCTTTAAAAAAAAATGTGCTTGCTATTTTAGATCAACTTCAAAATATGATATACCAGCATTATAAAAACTCGTTATTCATTTCTTTACAAAATGGATTCAGCGATTTTCGTCATTTTCTTCTCTTCTTAACTTGTTTGAATATCGATCTGCCTTCGTTGACTGTTTGAAATGGGGAAACATAAAATACATTTTGTGTCGAATAAAAATGCGTCACGTCCGTTGACACAACGTCGTTCCGAAAGCTTCTGTCTCCATTGGACCTGGCCTTCAGTGTGCATAGATATCGCCAAGTAATGCAAGCAATGAAACATAGATATCGCCACGTAATGCAAGCAATGAAACAAACATAGACATTGCCAAGTAATGCAAGCAATGAAGCAAACATAGATATCGCCAAGTAATGCAAGCAATGAAGCAAACATAGAATGATAGATATTGCCCAGTAATGCAAGCAATTAAGCAAACATAGATATCGCCAAGTAATGCAAGCAATGAAGTAAACATAGATATCGCCAAGTAATGCAAGCAATGAAACATAGATATCGCCAAGTAATGCAAGCAATGAAGTAAACATAGATATCGCCAAGTAATGCAAGCAATGAAACATAGATATTGCCAAGTAATGCAAGCAATGAGACATAGATACTGCCAAGTAATGCAAGCAATGAGACATAGATATTGCCAAGTAATGCAAGCAATGAAACATAGATATTGCCAAGTAATGCAAGCAATGAAACAAACATAAATATCGCCAAGTAAAGCAAGCAATGAAACATAGATATTGCCCAGTAATACAAGCAGTGAAACATAGATATTGCCAAGTAATGCAAGCAATGAAACATAGATATTGCCAAGTAATGCAAGCAATGAAACATAGATATTGCCAAGTAATGCAAGCAATGAAACATAGATACTGCCAAGTAATGCAAGCAATGAAACATAGATATTGCCAAGTAGTGCAAGGAATGAAACAAACATAGATATTGCCAAGTAATGCAAGCAATGAAATATAGATATTGCCAAGTAATGCAAGCAATGTAACATAGATATTGTCAAGTAATGCTAAGCAATGAAACAAACAGATATTGCCAAGTAATGCTAGTAATGCAAGAAATGAAACAAACAGATATTGCCAAGTAATGCAAGCAATGAAACATAGATATTGCCAAGTAATGCAAGCAATGAAACAAACATAGATATTGCCAAGTAATGCAAGCAATGAAACAAACATAGTTATTGCCAAGTAATGCAAGCAATGAAACATAGATATTGCCAAGTAATGCAAGCAGTGAAACATAGATATTGCCAAGTAATGCAAGCAATGAAACAAACATAGATATTGCCAAGTTATGCAAGCAATGAAACAAACACAGATATTACCAACTAATCCAAGCAATGAAACAAACGAAAGCAAACAAACATGAATACTATTTCACTTAGTTTCAGATCACGTCACTGGGATAGTGTTCACACGGGTAGACTCGGGCCTACAAACTAAGCGTACACTGCCACACACACCAACATTATTCAAGGTGCATATTGGACACTTCGTCATAGCCCCAACACACTCCTTTCTGATTACCTTCACACTACACACACATGCGCGC
>NC_134876.1:71884217-71901717 GCF_041734735.1 Babylonia areolata | reverse complement strand
TTCTAAGTTAGAAAAAGAGTTTAATATTTAAATGCCACTTTCGTGTTAATTATTATGAAGGTTACATTATGTATGTTTTCCTCTTGCTCTTCTCACGTATGTTTTTCAACGAATGTGTATGCTTTGTTGTTTGTCAGTTTGTTTATTGTGTTTTGTTTTTCTCTTCATACTTTTTGCTGGGGACAGAATTTTGTTGCCGTGGAGCGCTTTATGCATGCTGACCTCTGATTTTGTCTTATCAGAAAGACTAGCACCCAGGGTCTGGCGGAGAGGAACTAAAAGATACCCTGGTTCTTCAGTAAAATCAAACCCTGACATCAGTGGCTCCCAAGCAGCTCGCTCTGTCGCTAGGCCACAGTTTCAGTATCAGTTTCAGTAGCTCAAGGAGGCGTCACTGCGTTCGGACAAATCCATATACGCTACACCACATCTGCCAAGCAGATGCCTGACCAGCAGCGTAACCCAACGCGCTTAGTCAGGCCACAGTTTTGCCGTATTGACAGATGATGACGGTTTCAAACTTGACATCGCATTGCCCCACCACTCGTGCTTATCTTTCATTTCTCCATTCCCCTTTTTTATTTCCCTGACCCGGCTGAAACAAACAGCCATACGGTTATTTAAAAAGACGCATACGTTAGCATATTTATAATCCTATAATGATATGATGTAGTCAAGCTGTTACCTTATAGCACATTATAATCTCATACCATATTGTGAAGCGTTTTCCTTGGCATACTATAATCCCGTATATATGCAATGAAGCTTGTTGAAATCGGTCTTTGGTTGTCAGAAGAGAGGAGTGCAAAAGACTGAATAAATAAACGCTGATTATTTAGAACACTCGAGTGCATACGGGCCCGACTAAGAGTCCTGGATATTGCCTCAGCCCTTCAATCCTCCTGGCTGCTGTTCGTGTTTGGACATTTGCCAAGGATCAGCCTTAGAAGATGCGTGTAAATCGTTTTTTTTTTCGTTTTTTTCCTCTCTTTTTTTTTCGGAATTCAGCATTTATTCTGTTGAAAGCATGCAAGGCAAGAGTTTTTGATGTCAGTCCCAATCATCTGGCTGTTTAAAAAAAAAAAAAAAAAAAAAATCCCTAAGACGCTCAATTGTCGGTTCGTGTGTTGAAAAATGTGTATTATTTTTAGGAAGATGTCATTACAAAAATTTTTTTTTAAAAAGATGAGTTGACAGATTGTTTGTGGATTTTTTAAAAGTTGTTTATTATTTGTTTTAGAAAGATTTCCTCACAGATTCATCATAAAACGTATCCCTTGTGCCCAGGATTGAGGTCAGTAAGGACTGACATGGTTATGGTTATCGAACGTGCTCTACAAATGCCAAAGCGACATACAAGCCGGGAGATTTCCATGTATCATCGACCTTTATGTTTGCCGAGGACAGAATCCATATAATGTGAGAGAAAGAAGCTTCAGAACTGGAGTAATTCCTGGCACGGGAATAAGAGATAATGATGTGTGTGAGGGTCAAGGGGAGCGTGAGGTATTTGTGATGTGTGTGAAAGAGGCAAGGACTGAGGCTTGTGATCGGTTTTGCAAGATGTTCTTTTTACAGTTCGAGTTACGACAGCTTGTGTGCACTCTCTCTCTCTCTCTCTCTCTCTGTGGAGGAGGGGGGTGGGCGTTTAGTTGGTTGGGGGGGGGGGGGGCGGGGGGGGGGGGGTTTCCAGTGGATGGGTGTTCGCGCGCAGTGTCTTTTTTTTCTTCTTCTTACCTATCCCAAAGAAGGAGAAAAGAAAAGAAAATTACTAGCGCCCTCTTCGATTTGAGTCACTTATGACATTCAAATTTTTTTCTTTCCAAAAAACATTTACCAGATGCTTTTTTTCCGATTTGAGTTGCCTGTACTTGACTGATCGGAATCCAGTTCATAACCAGAACCACTGCGCCGTGACGTTGTGTTGTGCAGTGTCAAAAATAGGGTCAGTTACTTTTTTCCCCCAATGGTACGTGGGCGCATACGCACGCGCTCCTACACGCCGTTGTACGCAGGTGGGTGGGCGCGCGCGCGCGCACCACTACTCCCACCCAGCTCCTTCCCCACACATCCACCAACCCACCCAACCACACACACACACACACAGAGTTACATAAAACACACACAGAGGAGAGGGGGGTTGATTGGAGGGGGGGGGGGGGGGGGAGTTGTGTTTGGGGTTACATAAAACACACACACACACACAGAGTTGCATAAAACACACACACAGACACACACACACAGAACCCCCCCCCCCCCCCCCCCACCCCCCCGCACCCCAACACACAAAGTAACGTGTAAGAAAAAAAAAATCATGATAACCACTACTGAGATTAAAAAAAAAAAAAAAGTCAGATGAATTGACGGGGAGGGGGTTTAACAGAAAAAGAGAGAGAGGCGAGGGGTGTGTGGCGCTGCTGTATAGAGGCTTGAACAATGCAGACAAAGAAAAAGCTACGTCACAATTTCTATCCTAACACACCACCCTACCCACCTTTTTTTTTCCTGTCTCATTTTTTTTTTCTTTTTAGCACGACTACAGCTAAGATTTACACGCATTGCGTCATTGGCATCGCGTTACGGCACAATGCGAGGGCCATCGAGAATTTTCTTTCTTTCTTCTTTTGATTTGTTTAAGGAGGAGGTGGCAGAATGGTTAAGACGCTCGTCTGCCAATACAGAGTCCGTGAGGGTCAGGGTTCGAATCCCGCTCTCGCCTTTTCTCCCAACTTTGACTGGAAAATCAAACTGAGCGTCTAGTCATTCGGATGAGACGATAAACCGAGGTCCCGTGTGCAGCACGCACTTGGCGCACTGGAAAAGAACCCGTGGCAACTAGAGTGTAGTCCTCTGGCAACATTCTGTAGAAGTCCACTCTGATATGTACACAAATATGCATGCACTGACTAAGGACTGACTAAGCGCGTAGGGTTATGCTGCTGGTCAGGCATTTGCTGAACCGATGTGGTGTGGCGTATACGTATATGGATTTTTCCGAACGCAGTGACGCCTTCTTGAGAGATTGAAACTGGAACTTTCCTCTTTCCTTTGTGTCTGTGTCGATGTGTACGTGTATGTGTCTGTGTGTGTGTTTGTCCGTGCGTATGTGCGTGTGTATATGTATGAGTGTGTGCGTGCGTGCGTACGTACGTGCGTGTGTATATATGAGTGTGTGTTTGCGTGCGTGCGTGTGTGTGTATGTAAGCACCACAACACAAGCGAGGAGAGAGACAGGGGAGATGTGGGGTAGGACGTGGTTGGCTGTGAGGGAGGAGAGGGGGGTTGATTGGAGGGGGGGGGAGGGGAGTTGTGTTTGGGGTAGACAGCTCTCGCGACACACAGGACGATGTTTGGGTGCAATACGAGTTGTGGGAAAGATCCAAACCGCTATCGATTGTGTCGGGGAGTGTTGCGGGAAAAAAAGCATCGGCCTGTTGGGAAAGAAATAAAAATGTTTCATTAAAAGAAAGAAAAGGACAGAAAGAAACTAGAAACACACAAGTCGACAAAAAAACACACGAGAGAGATAGGCTGGAGATGCGAATTAGAACGAAGAAACTAAACGGACACACACACACACACACACACACACACACACACACATTTCAGAGGAGGTAAACTGCTGGCTTTTTAAAATGGAAGAAAATTTCCGTCTAGTGTCCTATCATTGATTGCGGTCTTGTTTACTTCTTTTCCAAGCCAGGTAGCCAGCCTTTAAATACATCTCACCATGTTGTGTCTGTGTCTCGTCTGTTTAGTCTTTGCCCGCAGTTTTCCTGTTTGTGCTGGAAAACAATAATAAGGCAATGTCGTGCGTATCTGTGGTTTTGAATTGGAACTCATCAACTTGTACAAAATACATATTGGCAACAAATTATCTTAAAGATAAGAGCAGAAACACACACGCGCGCGCGCGCGCATGCACGTCTGAATGATACACTGTGCAACATACTACTGGTTGTATACACCGATACACTGTGTTGTGAAGGAGGAGAGAGAGAGAGACAGGGGTGGGGGGGGGGGGGGGGGGGGGGCGAAATACAGACAGGAAGGCAGTTACAATCAGGCAGACACGCTTACAAAGAGTAGCGGAGGGGGCAGGGGTGAGAGAAACAGAGACAGAAACCGATAGAGACAGACAGGTGGAGAGGGGAACAGAAGCAGATGACACAGAGACAGAAACAGAGAGGGATGGGAGAGCGGCAGGCACTGTGTGATAAAGAGATTTAATATTTTCGGACTTTCGAACTTCGGATCAATGCCATGTCGGACAAAAGGAAAACCAGAGAAAATGGCATTGCTAATGTTTACCCCCCCCTCCTCCCCCTCCCCCCCGCCCAACACACACACACACTCACTCACTCACACACACGACAGCCGAACACCTGGTTATAACACTGACTCACTTCGTGTACACAAGTGAGTGAAAAAGTGTGTCGCACTGATGACATGTCGGTCTGTTGCCCTGTTGGATCAGTGCGACGTCAGACCACCACGCCGAACTTCCAAACGTCGGACTACTGACACGTTGGATTGATGATCGTCGGACTGATGACATGTCGGTCTGTCGAGATGACACCCATTTAGAGGATCTGATTTGAAATGACATATGTCAGATCGAGATAAGTCGTCATATTTACCTAAGAAAACTCGGTAGTCGTTAACAGTGAATTTATACATTACAGGTTAGATAATCTGAAAAGAAATACAGGTTTTGTGAATGAATATTTTATTTAGTCGATTACCCCCGAAAACGGAGTATGGTTGTCGACATGGCAGGGTAAAAACGGTCATACACGTAAAAGCCCACTCGTGTACATTACAAGTGAACGTGGGAGTTGCAGCCCGCGAACGAAAAGAAGAAGAAGAATTGAGTTGATTATCTAATTCTATTGTTGACGTTGTATGTATGAAGGAAGATTTTAACACAGGTATGTGTCAGTGTAGTCAAATGGCACGATCAGAAACACAGAGGAAGAGCAAGACAAACACGCACGCAGAGGCCCTGGCCTGGCAGAGAGTTTGTGCGTGCGTGCTAATAAATAATGATAATAGATTGATGGTAAACAGGTTGAGCCGGAACACACACACCGGCCGTGTCAAGTGACCCAGTTTGCACCCAGCGCAAAACACACACACACACACACACACACACAAAGGGAAGTGCACAGTATGTATGTCCTAGTTCCTCCACCTTACCCTCTCTCTCCCACCCGCAGTCAAGCCATTATTGCACAACCTCGAGCTCACCTCTCCAAGCCAACAAAACCAAACAACGCTTGAGCCAATGCAACGGCAGTGCAGTACCCTGGTTGTCCCCCACCCCTCACCCCCACGCTCTGCTCGATAGGTTGGGTGTTTTTTTCTATTCTATTCATCCACCTCCTCATCTCCTTTCCCCTTCGCTCCACTTTTTGCCCCACCCCCACCCCCCGACCCCTAATCACCCTTCTACTTTCTCCAACCCCACACCCCTCCTCCTTCACGTTTTTCTCAGTGCTCAACACACACACACACACACCTGTACTGCCACAGTTTTCGCCCAGTCCACCCGCTGACACAACGGTTTGAGCAATGGAACTGACACACTGAGGAAAAGTGGTGCACCGTTGGTTTTTTTTTTTGGTTTTTTTTTTTCACCATTGTTTTTTGTTTAATTTTGTGTGCTCTTTAAAAAAACTATTTTTTTTAAAAAGGGAAATCAAATGTAGGACGGTGTTGTATAAATTTTAATACGTGGAATGTGCACGTGTATCAGAACAGCCAATCAACTTTCAGTTCCTCCTCAACCTCTGCATATTGTGTCCGTCCATACAAACACACACACTCTCTCTCTCTCTTCCTCCCCCCCTCTCTCTCACACATTCACACACACGCATACATGAACAATAAATTCTCTCTCACACGCATTCATGCACACACATTCATACACACAAATACATATATATACATACATACATACATACATACATACACCTCGTACGCACCCACATGCGCACAATTGCACACACGCAAATATGTACGTGCGCGCGCGCGCGCACACACACACACACAAATACGTCCACACACGCGCGCGGGCAAACACACACACATCTCACACACACACACCCTCTCCCTCTACACACTAAAAAATACTCTGTCACATCCTGCCCACCCGGAAAGCCACTGAATCTTTGTTCTTCGCTTCCTTCGCGTCTTGGCGTGCACAAAACACAACAAAGACACACTGAACACGCAACCCCTCACATACTATGTGGACGTTTGATTCCGATCGATGCAGTGGTGCAATTTTTCCCACATCGATTGCAATGCGCTCTCTCTGTCTGTCTGTCTGTCTGTCTCTCTCTCTCTCTGTGTCTGTCTCTTCATACTCTCCCCTGTCCATCTCTCTACCCCCTCCCCCCCGACCCCCTATTCTGTCTCTCTTGTCTCGGTCTCTGGTTGTGCCTGCTTATCTTTTTTATCTCTACCCCTCCCGCTCCTCCTCTCGTTCTCACTCCATTCTCTGTCGCTCGTCCCACCCTCCAACTCCAACCCTCTCTCCGTCTCAGTCTTTCTCTCTGTCTCACCCCCCCCCCCCTCCCCTGTCTCTCTCTCTCTCTCTGCTTGGATTTCAAGTTCTTTCGAATTTGCTTCACACAGAAGTGAAGAGGAGGACACGCCAAGGATTACGTACCCCCCGGTCACCTTTCCCAGTTACCGTGACCGTGGTTTGACTGTCACGAAGTTGTCCTGCTTTGTAAAGAACATGTCCCCAGTTCCTTTGTGAATGAGCTGATTGCTTAACGCAGTAAACTATTTATTTTTGTCATTTTATCTTCTCTCTCTGTCTGTGTTTGCCTGCCTGCCTATGTGTCTCGTCGCAGAGATACTGATCAGTTATGTGTCCTGGTTGATGAAATTACTGTTCTGTTGACAAGCTCAGGCTTATAATATGATTGTTCTGTTGACAAGTCCTGGCTTAAATGATTGTTCCATTCACTAGTCCTGGCTATAAAAAATGGTTGTTCTATTGACAAGTCCTGGCTTACAAAAGCGTTCATATGTAGACAAGTCCTGGCTTATAAAACTGTTATTCTGTTTTGTCCTGGGTTATAAATTTGCTCATCTACAGACAAGTCTTGGCTTATAAAGTCGTCATATGCAGACAAGTAGTGGCTTATAGATAAGTCAGTAGACAAGTCATGGTTTATAAAATCGTTTTATCAGTATACAAATCCTGGCTTATAAAATTGTTCGTCAATAGGCAAGTCCTGGATGAAAAAAAAAAATTGTTCGTCAACATACAAAGCCTGGCTTATAACAGTGTTCATGTACGGACAGAGTGCATTGTGACCCAGACACGTGGCATTCTAGCGGGACGTTGTTGTCGTCAGCCATAAACATCAGTCCAGCCGTCACAGAGAATGGACCGGAATGTTGGGCCTGTATCTAGGGTATATGATGGCGTTTATATCACCTGATGAGCGTAACTATTGTCTTCTTATTGAATGTGCTGGCTATTGTGTTGTTATTCAGCGCGACAAGCCTCCATCACGCATCGTAATAACTGTTTTTGTTATTGGTTCTCTTTCAGTATCATTTTTCATGTATGTCCATTATATTGACGAGATCATATTACAAAAAAAGAAAAACAGATGTAATAAAGTTTGTGGATAGAAGTAGTAGTTTGCGTAGTAACGGGAAAAACTTGGCATACGTGCACATAGGTTTGGTGTCTTCTGGAAAGAAAGAAACATAGTTAATCATAATTGTTGTGTATGTTATTGTTGTCGCTAAAAAATTTGAATGCTTGTTTCTGCCTGTTCCCGTACCCCTATGTATTTTAGCAAAGTCGTTGCTTTCCCCCCCAAAAAAAACGATATATATATATATATATGTGTGTGTGTGTGTGTGTGTGTGTGTGTAGCTCTCACCAAGTACTGACCTTTTTTGGACTTTTTTTTTGGGGGGGGGCGGGGGGGGGGGGGGGGGGGGCGGTGGCGGGGTTGGGAGGAGGATGGAAGGCGTTGGGGGGTCACTGCCAGTGTCTCTCTTGTGGGGATACCGTGGGCTCTTTCAGTATAAACAGTAACCCCACCTTCTAGAAAGTCTGTGCTCGAAATGTCGTTATTTTTGTGTTGTTGATTTAAAAAAATATATATTCTGCCTGACTCATCGCTTTCTTGAAGTGCCATGAACAAACTGCGATTCTAAATCTTCTCAGCAGCAAGTGACAATGTTCCTCAGTCTGCGCTGACTCCTGATTGTGTGGGATTAGCGTAGATAAAGTAAATTTCCTAACCGCTTATAAGTATCAGCTAACCTGGCGCTGGCTACGATCGGGTGTTGCACTGCCGCGGCAAACCTAGGCCCAGGACAGGAGAGCGGAAACTGGAGGCCTTTAGGGTCACACCGGAAATGGGGCCTTGACAGGGTTCACTGGCCCGTAGTTCTTTTTGCCGTTGAAGGTTTTTTGTTTCTTTGTGTTTTTTTAAAATTTATTAGGCCTATCACCTGTTCCCCCCATCCCCACCCCCCGCCCGTGAGTCCGTGCCTTCCGCCCCCACCCCCGCCTCTTCACCACCGTTCCTATTTCTTTTCCAGGACTCTTTTATCAAGCTCCGTTCCCCAACGCGCGCGCGCGCGCGTGCGTGTGTGTGTGTGTGTGTGTGCGTACCAGTACGCACTCGTGCGCATGCGCGTTCGTACGTGTATGTGTGCGTGCGTACGTAAGTTTTGTGTGTGTGTGTGTGTGTGTGTGTGTGTGCGCGCTTGCTTGCATGTTTGTGTCGGTGTGGGTGTCTCGCTTGTCTCTCAGTTTCAGTTCAGTTCCATTGTATTCATACGGGGAGAAAAAAAAAATCGCCCATCTATCTGTCAAGGCGCATTTTTGGGGGGGGAATAAAATAAAAGATAAAAAGAATTCACTCTCATTTCCCTCTTTCACTTCCCCCCCCTCACTCCCCCATGCCCGTTGCTTACCCCTCACTTGCACTCAACTCCTCTGTGTCTCTCCATATCTGTCTCTCCAACAGATAGGAGCAATATTTCTGCAGAATTGCTTGAGAGTTAGTTTCGAGGAATGTGGTTGCTATATTTGAAAAAAACCCAAAAAACAACCCACCCAACAACAGCAAACAAAAACAAAAACAACAAACAAACAAACAACACACACAACACACACACACACACACACACACACACACACACACACACACACACACACACAAGAACAACAAACAGCCGACATGTCGGTGTATGTGGCTGTCTCGCTCTTCACACACACACACACACACACACACACACACACACACACACACACACACACACACACACACACACACACGCACGCACGCACGCACGCACGCACACGCTCGCACTTTATCACAAGTGAGCATATTTGTGTGTGAACGCGTGCGCTCGCCTGTTTTGTGAGTGTGTGTATGCTTTAAAAAAAAAATTGATGGTGCGTGTGTGTGTGTGTGTGTGTGTGTGCTTGCTTGCTTGCTTGCGGTATATGTTGTGCATGTGTGATTGATAAGTTGTTTTTGTTGTTGTTTTTCCCCCCCTTTTTTTTAACCGGACTTCCTTGGGTAGACCACCGTTTTATTTAAAAAAAAAAAACACAAATCAACTATACAACATGGAAATAAACCAATAGCCGGCATTCCATAACTATGTCATAGTAATCAGTAGCATTTATGTGATGATTACAAGTTTTCTTTTACTGATTTTGAGCTTGTTGTAAAAGAAAAAAAGAAAAAAAATGTATATATATATGTGTGTGTATATATATATATATATATATATATATATATATATATATATATATATATATATATATATATATATATACATAAGACAACAATATGGAAGGAAGCCGTACAAATCATACAGTTATGTGTACAAAACTTAGATTCAATCTTCTTTCTTTTCTTCTCTCTCCCTTTCTCTTCTTTTTTTTTTTTTTTTTTTATTTTTTTATACATCTTCAGTTACATGAAAAGTACAACATAACACACGCACACACACACACACACACACACACACACACACTCGCAAAAAAGAATGACTACATATCAGGCGTACATCATTCAAAATTATCTTGTGTTTTTCTTGCTGTTTTATCAGGTCAGGATATATTTTTAATAACAATGAATCATAATTGCTAACATATGAATACATTATCGTCAGTTATGGAGATTCGTGTGTGTGTGTGTGTGTGTGTGTGTGTGTGTGTTGGAGTGGGTCATGGATGACACACTTTTTCATGTCATAATATTTATCTAATGATAACAAACTGAACTATCAGCACCCAGTTAGAAATATGTCATAGATCTCTCTCTATCTCTCTGTCTGTCTGTTTGCGCATGTGTGTGAGTGTGTGTGTGTGCGCGCGTGTGTGTGTGCGCATGCTCCAGAGTGTTTGGGTTTGTGTGCCTGCCTACATGCGCGCGTTTGTATGTTTGGAGTGGGTAAGGGTGGGTAATGGGTGACTTATTTTTTTCCACCACGTCATGACAATGAATTGTCCTAACGATAACAACACCCAGTGACCAGTCAGCGCCGGGAGACAACCCATGATGTCAGTGATAACAGATCGTCCTCAGTTCGGAGATAGACACTGTCTTTCTTCCTTCCTCCCTCCATCTGTCTGTCTGTCTGTCTCTCCCTCTCTCTCTGTCTCTCGTTATGTCATAATTTAACTGCTGTAGTTCTGGTGACATACGATGATGTTGTTATCGCCCCTTATTCATATGTGTGGCTGTGGCCTCAGTGAATAAACCATCTGAATCTGAACCTCTCTCTCTCTCTCTCTCTCTCTCTCTCTCTCTCTCACACACACACACACACACACACACACACACACACACTCACTCACTCACTCACTCTTCCTTTCTGATGTATATCAGTCCTGAGAGGTCAGTGGTCATGTCAGTTCTTCTTTCGTTCGTGGCGTTCGAGACGATAAACCGAGGTCCTCTGTGCAGCATGCACTTAGCGCACGGGTTAGAGAAACCACGGCAACAAAAGGGTTTTATCCATGGCAACATTCTGTAGAAAAATCCACTTCGATAGGAAAACAAACAAAATTGCAGACAAAAAAAGAAGAAAAAAAGAAAAGAAAAAAAGGGGGCGGTGCTGTCAGTATAGCTTCGCGCTCTCCCTGGAGATGGGGGTCCGAATTTCACACCGAGAAGTCTGTTGCGACGAAAGCGTTGTACAAAGCATTACAATACAGTACAGTATAGTACAGTACAGTACAGTATGTACAATGCAAGTTGTCTCAGTTCCTGTTTCTGACCATCTCAGCTGGTGAAGTTTAGTCAATGGGTCGGATTTTTTTTCAAGACTTATGTTAGTAGTTATTTTGTATGTGCACACTTTCTCTCTTTTTGTCTCTGTCTGTCTGTCTCTCTCTCTCTCACTCTCTTTTTCTTTCTCTCTTCCCCTGTCTCTCTTGCAGCACACACACGCGCGCGCGCGCGAACGCACACGCACACACGCATGCGCACGTGCTCGCGCGTGCACGGAGGCTAGAATATATATATATATATATATATATATATTATACAAAATTGATGTGTCTACCAGTCTAGACACCAGACATGGGATAAATAATATTGTTTGGGCGGACAAATGACGACGCTCATTGTAAAAGATGGGAAATCATTTTGTCCTCACCCAGACCTATTCGTCTTGATGGGCCTCTCCCGACCGGTGGCATCTCGTAAGGATACGCCCCTCCCCCCTAAAAATGCCAGTTATTATTTTGTTTTTTTTATATTTTTTATTCATTAACCACGGGTAAGATCACTTGAGTGCAGTGTGTCTGCTACCTTTGGCACTGAACTTGAGGGCAGTCCCTACTGCCGCCCGAGCCGTCGCCCACACCAGTGTTCCAATGTGCTTTTTTTTCCAGTCTTTTTTTTTTCCTTTCGAGATAATTTCAGAGAAACGTGTCCATGTCATGTCGGGATATGATTAATATTGATGCCCTTCCTAATTGTGAAGGTATCTCAAAAAAAAAAAAAAAATTCCTGGATCTGGATTCAGTTATAGACCTCCATCAAATTCTTGTGGAAATATACATGAAATGTTTTCTCAAGATGTCACACTTACGACATTTCTTCACGTTTTAGCTCGTCTTCCAATGGTAAAGGATCCCTGAAAGATGCCCCGCATCCGGTCGGTATCCGGTCCACCACCAAATTCTTAATCACTTGGTCTTTGACAGCAATTTGTGTGTGTGTGTGTGTGTGTGTGTGTGTGTGATCATGTTTTGCTGAAAAGCAAACAAACAAACAGAAAGGAATGAAACCTTGACCTCCTTTGGGTCAGAGGTAAACCGATGACATTGGTAGTTCTACAGTGGCACACGACAGGTCTGTTGATGCTTAGCACGTCCCGTCAGCGTGCTCACATAACAGAGAAATGACAGGAACATGGGGACACGCTTCCACCTCTTGTGTCTTCTGTTGTACAGCCATTAGTGTCTTCATCTGCAGCTTTTGGTTACATGCATGCAAACTGACGGTTGGCTTGAAATTTATTTTACTGTTTTTTTGTTGTTGTTTTTTTAAGTTTTATTTTATATATATATATATATTTTGTTGTTGTTGTTGTTGTTGTTGTTGGTTTTTTTTGTTTTAGAGAGGAAGCCGGGGGTTGGGGGGGTGGGGGGGGTGGGGGGGGAGGAGCTACTGGGCTTGTTTGATGTTTTATTGATTTTTTTTTCCACACAAAAAATACGATGAAAGTGCTTTTGCTGGTTCTACCACCTATTCTTATTATTGTTGTTATTATGATGATGATTTTGTCGTCGTTGTTACAATAACTTCTTCTCCTCCTCCTCCTCCTCCTCCTACTACTACTACTACTACTACCCTATTTACTAATACGTTCAAAAAAAGGAGAGAAAAAAAACAAAACAAAAAAAACAACAACAACAAAAAAGCAAAGAAAAACTGTAGCACCAGCACAGCAGTGGCAGTAGTATTGTATTGTTTTCTATTGTGATGATATAATGAGTAGTGGTATTATTGTTGATGTTATTATCATTAATATCATTTTAACTATCTACTCGGTGTGCGTGGTGAACGGTAACGGGGGAGTTTTTTTTTTTTTTTCCAGTGCCTTTATACAATAAAAATCGTTGGATGTTTATGATTTATTATTAAAACTCGTTCGGCAAGCTGACGTCCTTGCATGGCAAGCCATTGTTGTCAGTGTTTGAAGTGATGAGGTCTGTCTTTCAAAACCTCGGTGAGGTTTGCCCTATATATATATATATATATATATATATATATATATATATATATATATATATGATCTCAGTATGGCCCCCCTCCGCCCCCACCCCCACCCTTCCAACATCCACCGACCTTCCCGCCTCTCACACCTCCCCCTCAATCCCCCTTCCATTACCCACAGGTCACGGGAGCAATATAACGGCCGGGGTGGGGGTGGGTGGGAGGTGTGTGTTACAGCATCTGTTGATGTGGCACACGTAACACTGCGTCCACAAGTCAAACAGAGAGAGAGAGAGATGTGTGTGTGTGTGTGCAGGTTGAGAGAGAGAGAGAGAGGGGGGGGTGGGGGGGGGGGCATGGGTAGGTGGGGGGAAGGGAGTTTGGGGTGGAGGAAAGGTTTAGGGTTGTGGCTTGGAGGGGAGAGGCCAGGAAAATCTGGGCCCAGTTTCGTGAACTCTCAGGTGGAATTTTCCGGACTGAAAAAGTAAATTCCCCACATAGCACTCCACCTTTCCTGACGTCTTGCATACACTTCCACATGCTTCCGTGACTCGCAAAACCCACCACGCCCGTGCGTATGTGTGTGTGTGTGTTTTCGGTCTCCCCTCCGACCAGTAGGACGCCTAGCTCCTACAAAATATCACTTGCTGAAAATACGCCCGAGGTTCGAGCTTGATGTGCACATCAGCTGACGTGAAGGAAACCCTGGTGTGAAACACTGTCATTACACTGACAAGGAAGGCGAGTTGAATGCTTGCTGATGTGTTGATGTTCTCGTTATCAGATGTGGGTTGTCAGTTTTGAGTGGGAAGCAGCGACCTAAATCTGGCCCAAGTTCTATTTTGGAAGAGCATAAAACAGTCTGAGACAAAAACAAAACAAAACATGCAGAAGCGGTGGGAAGGGGGGCGGTTACAAATAAGATATAAGATTTTTTTTTAAAGTTGACAAAACAGTTGTTGTTTTTTTGCGAATGTAGATACAAACTAAAGTCGCACCATGCAGTTCGAATTACCTGTTTCTTATGTGGGTATGAGAGAGAGGGGTTAGGGAGAGAGAGAGAGAGAGAGAGAGAGAGAGAGAGAGAAGGAAGCTCTTTCAGATACTTAACAATCTTTTGGTCTGACTCTCTGTCAGTGTCTCTGTCTGTCTTTCTGCCTCTGTATACATAGACGTCAAACATACATCCACGCACGCATCATCATACACGCAACAGGGAGAGAAGGAGGGGGTTGAAGAACGGGAGGACGAGGGGGCCTAACATACTTTGTACATAGGTATTTTGATTTTGTTTGCATGGGGAGGGGATGGTGATGATAGTTCAACTAGTGCAAGGCGCTCATCATACAACAGAGTGTGTGTGTGGTGGGGGTGGGGTGGGGGCGGCGTGGGGATATGGGTGACGCTTTGTTTTTTCCTTAAAAAAAAAATATATATATATATATATATTTTACCGCATCACGATTTATGATCTTAACGATGGAAGTAACTTTGGGCCAATCAGCACGGATATGGAAACACGACGTCATAGAAAAACAGATCGTTTCCAATCCAGAGAGACGCCCTTCCCACCCTCTCTCTCTCCACTGCACCTATCACTCCTCCCCCTTCTTCCCTTCACCGCCCCCCGTTTCCCCCAACTAATCAGTCATGATGGGTCACTATGCTCCTGCAAGCTGTGTACCCACCCCCCTCCCCCCTTCCCCACCCCTCTTTTTTGCCCCCAAAGCCATGGAGTAGGTCCCGTCCATTGACCTGAAAGCTTCAACGATACAAACATTCTTGTTCGTGCTCCTGACCTGTTCAGTTCATCTTAAGACTGCTGGTAGTGACAGGCATGCGTGTGCGATTTCTTTCCCTCTGTGTGTCACTCCCCCCCACCCTCTCTTTCTGTCTGTCTCCCCCCCATGCCCACCCACCCCCACACGCACGCACGCACGCACGCACGCACATATACCATTATACCATTATGTATTTATGTGTCTACCTGTCTAGACCCCAGACGTGGAGATCTTGTCTGGGCAGACATGATGACACCGTGACGTAACAGGCTGGAATGAGTTTTGTCCCCTCCAGACCTATTCTCCTGACTGACTGCATTTTGTAGGGATATCAGCTGAATCTCTCTCTCTCTCTCTCTCTTTCTGTATATGTATGTATATATATATATATATATATATATATATATATATATATATATATATATATATATATATATATATATATATGCCAACCAGTCACTTGTTCTTGGCAAGAGTACTTCGTTTCAGTGCGATAGCATCAAACTCACTGACGAGCATTGTGTATTCAGACTGCATATTTCCGCCAGTACCGAAGTCTATCATATTTGCCTTTTGTTTTTTGCTTTTTTTGTCGCAGAATAAATCATAACAAAATGTGTTTATGTCTTCTTGAGAAATGTTAAATATTGATTTCATTTTGCAGAGCGCATGCAAACACCAACACCAAATATTGATATGATTTTCTTTCTTTTTCTTTTTTTTCTTTTCAGAATACATTTATAGAAATTTGTCATTGCCTTCTTGAAATATATGGTAAATATTGGGGAAAAAACCCCAAAAAAACCCAAAAAACACCACATTCCCTGATTGTTAGAAAAACAAAGCTTTCTGACAGAAACAAAGGGAGTGAACACAAATGAAAATGAAACCACTAACAATGGTTCTGTTCGTCTCGACTATCCATCATAGATATTGTTATTATCATTATTACTGTCATTGATATCATCATTGTAAGATTTATATTGGGTCACATAGAAGAAGAATAATTTTCCTGGATTTGACTGATAAGAAAATATCGTTAGATTATTTTTTTCACGATGTTGTCTTTGAAAAAAAAAAAAATCGTTGAAGGTGGATGATTAATTTCAAAAATCGTTCGTAAGCTGGCGCCCTTGCATAGCAAGCCATTGTCCAAGGCAAGGCAAGGCAAGGTGTATATTTCGTGTGCTCCCAGGGGGCATCGAAACATTACATACGTTCATTTAAAAAAAACCCACATATCCTATAAATATAAAAAAAGAGTGATGTCAAAAACAAGAAGTAGGCTCATTCGTTCATTCACTATACACATTGACAAGTCAAGTCCGTGTTGGAGTGTTGAGGTCTGTCTGTCAAAGCCAGGGGGGAGGTCATTGCTGTCTCTCCTCTCTCCCCTTCCATCCTCCACTCACCCCCTTCCCTCAAGACAGGCTTCCCTTCCACACCCTTCCCCAACCTTCCCCTTCCCCTTATACCCGCAGGTCAGGCGAGCAGTGTGTCATGAGGCTGAAATGTTACATCACAGTTTTTGCACCACCTGTTGATGATGCGGCTTGGCAGTGCATCTGACAAGTCACAGAGAGAGAGAGAGAGAGATGGGAGGTGTGTGTGTGTGTGCATGGGGTGGGGGGAGGGGAGAGGGGGAGAAGGGGGGGGGGGTGTTGCGGGAAGGGAGGAAGAGTGTGTCTGTCGGTGGATGCCAGAGTGAGAGACAAAAGCCGGAAAGACCAAGAAATCAGGGGCCCTATTTCGTGAACTCCCACGTGGAAATTTTCCGGGGCGAAAGTCGTCACATCACTCACGCTCTTTTTTTTCTTTTCAGTAAAAAGTTAGTCGTGTGTGTGTGTTCATGAATTTATTAAAATCGACCACGCCTCTGTGTATACATGTTTCCCCTTCTCCGAGTATATCCCCCCCACCCCCCCCACCCCCCGCCCCATTTTTGCATACATTTATTTACAGATGGATTCAGACTTTGTTCTGCGTCATGGAGTGCTATTTTGCTCATCGTCACCTTCTTGAACGATTAAAAAAAACACACCCAAAAAACAACAAAACAAAGGTGGGGGATGGGGGAAAAGCCTCACTGAATGAAAATAGGCCCAAGTCGAGCATAATCTAAACAAAAACTGTGTGTGTGTATGTGCGTGTGTGTGTGTGTGTGTTTAAGGGGAAAGGGGGGTGGGGCAGGGGTGGGTGTGGGGTGGCGTGCTTGATTGCTCTCTGCTACTGTGTCTAAAATAATGTGTCTGTGTCTATCTCTATCTCAAATTCTTTCTCCGAATATTTATAATGATATGCGTCAACATACACATGTATACTACCCCACGCTTGACCACGTAAAGAAACCTCACAGCAGATGGAAGAGGTGGGTGAAGGTGTGTGTGTGTTTGGGGAAGGGGTGTGGAGAGGGGTAGGGCGGGGTTAACGGTTGGGAACAGTTCAACGAACGGGCATAACACGTACATTTGTTCCTTTGTGCGG